>NC_041391.1:526627137-526670503 GCF_002162155.2 Triticum dicoccoides | reverse complement strand
CCCAAAAAATGTAAAGAGAATACCCCAAAAGAGTTTTATATTAGAGAAAATTGCACCATAAGCTCTGAAACTTGTGCAGTGCCATCACTTAGGTCTAAAAGTTTAAAACCATATTGGTGGGTCCCTAAACTTGAACATTTGCCACTTAATACGACTTTGAAGTAGCAGGGACTGTTAGCACCCCCGCGCAAATTAATCTTTATTAAATTTCATGAGATCACATTTGGCAATCATTAATTCTCTGTCTGTATAATATTTGTCATGCCCTTGCCTTAAGAGAACAAAATAATCGTGGAGCAACATAGAGAAGAACTTATACCATATTTTGCAGCAACAGGGGCAATTTTACTGAGATAAACAAATGGATCCTCGAACTCCTCCACCGATGGAGAAAACACTGGGCATTCTGGAATCTGATCAATCCAATCTAGGCTAGATAGATCAAACTTCTTCACTCTGTGCTTCAAGAAAGGGTCCCTCATGGACACTTCTTCTCTTAGTGATGCATCACGACTCCTACGTAACCTTGCCCCACATGATACAGGTTTCAGAGCAGCTTCCTCCTTCCCTGCCATTATCCTGAAGACATCAACCCCTTGACCCACAAATCCTGAGATTACAGGCTGACGGCACCCATGCTTTATATCCCCAGCTCAATAAAATGCGCCTCCACTCCACCTGTATACACAAAAAGATATGACTACTTATCCTACTAGAACACTGTGTGTATACTTCACATTACTAAATAATAGCTGCCTAACTAAAGCAAAGTGGGCGGGATTTAAAGGTTCTTCTCCAGCGAACTCATGCAAAAGGAATATTACATCGAAAAGTGGAGGCTACATGCAGAAATTTAAACATGTGCGTGTCAATTGTGTCATTGTGTGCTACTTTTCCAGATCATTCTATATGCCTTAAGGCACGATCTCACTGGGTTGTTCACACACACCACATGTAGTAGGGTGCAAATAAGTCAAACCCTCCTGTTGATCCCAGGAATCCAACAGTTAAGTGCCATCTCAATCATAAAACAGCCATGAAAAAGTTAAGACCAAATTACACAGGTCAAATTCCTAAGGAAAACACTTCTGAATCTGTTCATTTAAAGATGCCAAATTAAGCACCTAGAGTTGTCGCCCGTGAATTCACATGGTATAGTCATTAGTTCCCACCACGTACTAGTGGAGCAGAAACTCACAACAGGAACAAGCGCAAAAATAGCAAGCTCAGGTGGTCAAATATATTTCCCACCCAGAAAAACTGGTCAAAACTATGGAACAGCTAGAATTTGGAAACAAACCAAACATGAGCACGAACGTAAATTTACTACCGTCTTAAACTCAGTTCCACGGTTCTACCACAACATAACCCAGTGCGTTCAGAGAATGGTGAATATTACGTGACAAGCAGGTATTCACGAACCTGTTACTCAAAACACATCTAAAATCACCCGCTGGCGCATCAAATCGTAGAATTGTCGCCTACAACCACCAGCAGTCGAGCGCAGTTTAATCAAACTGTTGGAACAACCAAAATTATCACCAACAACTCCAGCTGCGAGAAGGAATCCAGACGATTGGTCGTGGGAACCGCGGAATCAACCCCTCGTGGCAACCACGCTCCCAGTTAAACACGATCCAACGGCTACGTGCATCGCTCCACACGATAGAAGTGGTCTCCGCAGCCTCAAACCAAAACAGGAAATCGCCAACATCAAAAGGGCCAGAGCAGAGCAGAGCAAGCGCGCCCAGGCGATTACAACTAATGATCGAAGAGCTCCACTAATTCACCTAGAGAAGACGAACCGAAATTTTTTGAACGCCCGCCCCTGAAACAAATCCAATCACCCACACCGCAGGAGCGCACCCGCCCCGGTCCCCGATTCGCAATTCACAGCCCGGAAATCACTCACCGTGGCCTCCCGTCCCGCGACAGCCTCAAGCCGGGACCCACATTCCCCTCCGGGGCCTTCTGCCGGATCCCCCGCGCTCGGATCCGAGCCCGCCACTGCCCTGAACCGCCGCGGCGCCGAGGGGCACGAGGCTGGTTCCGCGCGAGGCGTGGGCGCGGCAGCCACGGGCTGAGGCGGAGCTAAGGACGCCGAGCACCGCGGCGGCGCTCCTCCGAGACGCGGCGAGGGGTAGGAGGAGTAGGAGGAGGGGCAGGAGGCGAGGTGCGGAAACGAAGGGAAGGAAAAGTGCGGGTGATATTAATACGGGATAACTGCCAGTACTGCGTCTCTATTGCTTTTGGGCTTCTCTAATCCGCGCTTATTACGGGGCTAATCTGTAGATTAGAGTTGAATTTTGTGTGTGCTTATTATAAAGAAATATGTCATGTAATTTTCTGGTAGATGGGGTGGTTGCAAACGAACGTTGTGATTGCAGGCCGTCGTCACGGGTCCGTCTGTCTTCTCCAGCGCAGCGGCGCCAGCCAATGGCTTTTCTGCCCCCGTACCCTCACTCTGGTGTGTGCGCGAGTTTTTTGAGTAGTGGAAGTGTAAATTGCATTACGGACTGACAGAGGGTGCTAACCGAAGCTGCAACACGTGAGTATACAAGGTGAAGTGTAAACTGCGTTCAGTACTGGCAGTGTTGCAAGTGTTTTTTTAATAAAAAAAAATCTTTCAATCTATTCATCTTCAATCACTAGAAATAATAAAAAAATACATTCAGATCCATAGAACCCCTAGCGACGTCTACAAGCACTAAAGCAAGCCGAAGGCATGTCATCGTCATAGCCCCTCCCTTGCCAGAGCCAAGCAAAACTTGTTGTAGTACACAGTCGGGAAGTCGTCGTGTTAAGACCCCATAGGATCAGCGCACCAGAATAGCAACCGCCGCAGTTGAAGAATAGCATAGATCGGAAGGATCTAATGTGAAGACACATCAATGTAGACAAACTACTTCCGCAAAAAAAAATGTAGACAAACTACGACAAGATACGAGCAAATCCACCAAGGACAAATCCACCGGAGACACACCTCCACACGTCCACCGACAATGCTTGACACACCACCGAGACGGGGACTAGGCGGGTAGAGGAGCTGGACTCTGTGCTATGGGGGCTGCGCACCACTCCTAATCGTTCAACGGGATATACCCCGTTCTTCATGGTGTACGGCACCGAAGCAGTCCTCCCATGTGATTTGATCCATGACGCACCTAGAGTACGCATGTACGAAGAGAAGGAGGCCAAGCTGGATCGGCAGGATGATCTGGAGGCCCTGGAAGGAGAGCGCGACATTGCACGCGCACTCTCCACATTTTATCAACAGCAAGCGGCGCTACCAGAATCGGGAGGTTCGGGCGAAGGCATACAACGTGGGAGAGCTCATCCTCTGCCTCCCAGAGAAGCAGAAGCACAAGATCTCACCCAAATGGGAGGGGCCCTTCATTATAGATGAAGTGCTCGCAGGAGGGGCATACCACCTTTGCAACCCGTCAGGTAACCGCCTCGAACCCAACCCGTGGAACGCCGCTCGGCATCGGCGTTTCTACACCTAGTTCGGCTGCGTCATCGACACTCCTTGTTTTTTCTTTTTCGGTTTTATGTCTTTCCTTGTTTTAGTCTTGGAGCTTTAGCCTCCCGACCTAGAGTTCGGATAAACCATAACATGATAGGTCGCCCCTATACACATCTTCGGATGTACTACCCAGGTTTACCTGGGAGCTTCATTTAAAGCGACCAATCACAATATTCTTCTCACAACCTTGTTTATGTTGTTTGGATTAACGTCCTTCCCATACCTCTCAAGCCATTATATGCATCTATTTGACTTAAGCCCTTTGCCAAGCTGGGTTGCCTGGCTCCTGTGTTTACACCTACGTTTCCGATTGTTCGGCTAGGGAGTAAAGGGAGCACCCCCGCGATTGTTACGCCCGGGGTAATCCGGATACGTACCTCAGACGGGTGAAGCCGAAAGCTAGCGTTCTTATAGAAAATAATTGGCCAGCCTCCAGGGAAGTGAAAATAAACAGGCGCTAGCCGCCAGCCCACTAATCTTGGTTCCTAAAAACTATGGATATCCGGACTCATGGCCTATGGTAACCTAACTCGCCTCGCACGTTTTTGTCTGTTTGCACCAAATGGCCGGATTGCTTGGTTACCGGAAGTAATCTTTGTTCGTTAGGGAA
The DNA here is from genome assembly GCF_002162155.2 of Triticum dicoccoides. NCBI lineage: Eukaryota > Viridiplantae > Streptophyta > Magnoliopsida > Poales > Poaceae > Triticum > Triticum dicoccoides. The sequence goes on along the minus strand of NC_041391.1, from coordinate 526,666,367 downwards.
CATAGTACAGAACACTCCCCAATCACTTGTCGGGGATGAAGGAAATATGCTCTAGAGGCAATAATAAAGTTGTTATTTATATTTCCTTATATCATGATAAATGTTTATTATTCATGCTAGAATTGTATTAACCGGAACTTAGTACATGTGTGAATGCATAGACAAACAGAGTGTCCCTAGTATGCCTCTACTTGACTAGCTTATCTATCAAAGATGGTTATGTTTCCTAACCATAGACATGTGTTGTCATTTGATGAATGGGATCACATCATTAGGAGAATAATGTGATGGACAAGACCCATGAAGAAGCATTTGTTATCTTAGCATTATGATTGTTACAGTTTCATTGCTACTGCTTTCTTCATGACTTATACATGTTCCTTAGACTATGAGATTATGCAACTCCCGAACACCGGAGGAACACCTTGTGTGCTATCAAACGTCACAACGTAGCTGGGTGATTATAAAGATTCTCTACAGGTGTCTCCAAAGGTGTTTGTTGGGTTGGCACAGATCGAGATTAAGATTTGTCACTCCGTGTTTCGGAGAGGTATCTCTAGGCCCTCTCGGTAATGCTCATCACTATAAGCCTTGCAAGCAATGTGGCTAATGAGTTAGTTGCAGGATGAAGTATTACGGAATGAGTAAAGAGACTTGCCGGTAACGAGATTGAACTATGTATGATGATACCGACGATCGAATCTCGGGCAAGTAACATACCGATGACAAAGGGAACAACGTATGTTGTTATACGGTTTGACCGATAAAGGTTTTCGTAGAATATGTAGGAGTCAATATGAGCATCCAGGTTCCGCTGTTGGTTATTAACCGGAGATGTGTCTCGGTCATGTCTACATAGTTCTCGAACCCGTAGGGTCCGCACGCTTAACGTTTGATGACGATTTGTATTATGCGTTATGTGATTTGATGAACCGAAGGTTTTTCGGAGTCCCGGATGAGATCACGGACATGACGAGGAGTCTCGAAATGGTTGAGAGGTAAAGATTGATATATTGGAAGGCTATATTCGGACATCGGAAAGGTTCCGAGTGATTCGGGTATTTTTCGGAGTACCGGATAGTTACGGGAATTCGCCGGGGGAAGTAGTGGGCATTAATGGGCCATACAGGAAAGGGGAGAAGGGCCTCAAGGGGTGGCTACGCGCCCCGCATGGGCTGGTCCGAATTGGACTAGGAGGGGGCGGCGCCCCCCTCCTTCCTTCTCCCCTCTTCCTTCTTCCCTTCTTTCTCCTAGTTGGAATAGGAAAGGGGGGGCGTATCCTACTTGGACCGGGAGTCCAAGTAGGACTCCCCCCTTTGGCGCGCCCCCTCTAGGGCCGGCCTCCTCTTCCTACCTCCTTTATATATGTGGGCAGGGCGCACCCCAGAGACACAAGTTGATCTTTTAACCGTGTGCGGTGCCCCCCTCCGCAGTTACACACCTCGGTCATATCGTCGTAGTGCTTATGCGAAGCCCTGCGCTAGTAACTTCATCATCACCGTCACCACACGGTCGTGCTGACGAAACTCTCCCTCGACCTCAATTAGATCAAGAGTACGCGGGACGTCATCGAGCTGAACGCGTGCTGAACATGGAGGTGTTGTGCGTTCTGTACTTGATCGGTTTGATCGCGAAGAAGTTCGACTACATCAATCGCATTATTGAAACGCTTCCGCTTTCGGTCTACCAGGGTACGTGCACACACTCTCCCCTCTTGTTGCTATGCATCACCTAGATAGATCTTGCGTGATCGTAGGAATTTTTTTGAAATTACCGCGTTCCGCAACAATGGCATCCGAGCCAGGTCTATGCGTAGATGTTATATGCACGAGTAGAACACAAAGATTTGTGGGCGATAATAGTCATACTGCTTACCACCAACGTCTTACTTTGATTCAGTGGTATTGTTGGATGAAGCGGCTCAGACCGACATTACATGACCGCGTTCATGAGACTGGTTCTATCGACGTGCTTTTGAACACAGTTGGCTGGCGGGTGTCAGTTTCTCCAACTTTAGTTGAATCGAGCTTAACTAGGGACGGTCCTTGTTAAAGGTTAAAACATCACACTTGACAAAAAAATCATTGTGGTTTTGATGCGTAGGTAAGAACGGTTCTTGCTAGAAGCCCGTAGCAGCCACGTAAAACTTGCAACAACAAAGTAGAGGACGTCTAACTTGTTTTTGCAGGGCATGTTGTGATGTGATATGGTCAAGACATGATGTGATATAATTTGTTGTATGAGATGATCATGTTTTGTTAAAGTTATCTGCAACTGGCAAGAGCTTTATGGTTGTCTCTTATTGCATAAGATGCAAGCGCCATGTAATTGATTTACTTTATCGCTATGCGATAGCAATAGTTGGCGAGACGACCATGTGATGACACGTTGATAGAGATCAAGATGATGGAGATCATGGTGTCATGCCGGTGACGGTGGAGATCATGATGGTACTTTGGAGATGTAGATCAAAGGCACAAGATGATGATGGCCATATCATGTCACATATTTTGATTGCATGTGATGTTTATCTTATATGCTTCTTATTTTGCTTAGTTCGGCGGTAGCATTATAAGATGATCCCTTACTAAATTTCAAGGTATAAGTGTTCTCCCTGAGTATGCACCGTTGCGACAGTTCTTTGTGCTGAGACACCACGTGATGATCGGGTGTGATAGGCTCTACGTTCACATAGAACGGGTGCAAGCCGGTTTTGCACAGGCAGAATACTCGGGTTAAACTTGGTGAGCCTAGCATATGCAGATATGGCCTCGGAACACTGGAGACCAAAAGGTCGAGCGTGAATCATATAGTAGATATGATCAAGATAGAGATGTTCACCATTGAAAACTACTCCATCTCACGTGATGATCGGACATGGTTTAGTTGATTTGGATCACGTGATCATTTAGATAACCCGAGGGATGTCTATCTGAGTGGGAATTCGTAAGTAATGTGATTAATTGAACTTTAATTTATCATGAACCTAGTATTGATAGTATTTGCAAATTATGTTGTAGATCAATAGCTCGCGATATAGCTCCCCGTTTATTTTTGATATATTCCTAGGGAAAAATAAGTTGAAAGATGATAGTAGCAATGATGCGAACTGGGTCCGTGATCTGAGGATTATCCTCATTGCTGCACAGAAAAATTATATCCTTGATGCACCGCTAGGTGACGGACCTATTGCAGGAGTATATGCAGACGTTATGAAAGTTTGGCAAGCTCGATATGATGACTACTTGATAGTTTAGTGCACCATGCTTTACAACTTAAAACCGGGACTTCAAAAACGTTTTGAACGCCATGGAGCATAGAAGATGCTCCAAGAGTTGAAATTAGTATTTTAGACTCATGCCCGTGTCGAGAGGTATGAGACCTCTGACAGTACTTTGCCTACAAGATGGAGGAGAATAGCTTAACAAGTGAGCATGTGCTCAGATTGTCTGGGTACTACAATCGCTTGAATCAAGTGGGAGTTAATCTTCCAGATAATATAGTGATTGATAGTGTTCTCTAGTCACTACCACCAAGCTACTAGAACTTCGTGATGAACTATAATATGCAAGGGATGATGAAAACGATTCCTGAGCTCTTCACGATGCTGAAATTGGCGAAGGTAGAAATCAAGAAAAAGCATCAAGTGTTGATGGTTGACAAGACCACTAGTTTCAAGTAAAAGGGCAAAGAAAAAGAAAGGGAACTTCAAAAAGAATGGCAAGCAAGTTGCCACTCCCATGAAGAAACCCAAAGCTAGACCCAAGCCTGAAACTGAGTGTTTCTACTGCAAAGGAAATGGTCACTGGAAGTGGAACTGCCCTAGATACTTGGTGGATAAGAAGGATGGCAAAGTGAACAAAGCTATATTTGATATACATGTTGTTGATGTGTACTTTACTAGTGTTTATAGCAACCCCTCGGTATTTGATACTGGTTCAGTTGCTAAGAGTAGTAACACGAAAACAGGAGTTGTAAGATAAACAGAGACTAGTTAAGGACGAGGTGACGATGTGTATTGGAAATGATTCCAAGGTTGATAAGATCACCATCGCACACTCCTTTTACCTTCGGGATTAGTGTTAAACCTAAAATAAATGTTATTTGGTGTTTTGCGTTGAACATGAATATGATTGGATCATGTTTATTGCAATACGATTATTCATTTAAGTCAAAGAATAATTGTTGTTCTGTTTACATGAATAAAACCTTCTATGGTCATACACTTAATATAAATGGTTTATTGAATATCGATCGTAGTGATACACATATTCATAATATTGAAGCCAAAAGATGCAAGGTTAATAATGATAGTGCAACTTATTTGTGGCACTGCTGTTTAGGTCATATTAGTGTAAAGTGCATGAAGAAACTCCATGCTGATGGGCTTTTGGAATCACTTGATGCTTGCGAACCATACCTCATGGGCAAGATGACTAAGACTCCGTTCTACGGAACAAAGGAGCAAGCAACTGATTTATTGGAAATAATACATACGATGTATGCGGTCCGATGAGTGTTGAGGCTCACGGCGGGTACCGTTATTTCTGACCTTCACAAATGATTTGAGCAAATATAGGGATATCTACTTGATGAAACACAAGTCTGAAACATTTGAAAAGTTCAAAGAATTTCAGTGAAGTAGAGAATCATCGTAACAAGAAAGTAAAGTTTCTATGATCTGATCGTGCAGGCAAATATTTGAGTTATGAGTTTGGCCTTCATTTAAAACAATGTGGAATAGTTTCACAAACTCATGCCACCTAGAACACCACAACATAATGGTGTGTCCGAATGTCGTAACCGCACTTTATTAGATATGGTGTGATCTATGATGCCTCTTACCGATTTACCATTATCGTTTTGGGGTTATGCATTAGAAACAGTTGCATTCACGTTAAATAGGGCACCATCTAAATCCGTTGAGACGACATGATACGTCCATTTTGCATCATGGTTTTATATCGATATTTATTGCATTATGGGCTGTTATTTCACGTTATGTCACAATACTTATGGCTATCCTCTCTTATTTTAGAAGGTTTACATAAAGAGGGAGAATGCCGACAACTGGGATTCTGGGCTGGAAAAGAAGCAAATATTGGAAACCTATTCTGGACAGCTCCAAAAGTCCTGAAACTCCACGAAAGTCATTTTTGGAACTAATGATAATTATTGAGCGGAAGAAGTACCAGAGGGGGCCTACACCCTGGCCACGAGGGTGGGGGGCGCGCCCACCCTTACAGGGCGCGCCCCCTGCCTTGTGGGGCCCCTAGCAGCCCTCCGGTGCCCATCTTCTGCTATATGAAGTCTTTTACCCTAAAAAAATCATAAGCCAGCTTACGGGATGAAACTCCACAGCCACGAGGCGGAACCTTGGCGGAACCAATCTAGGGCTCCAGCGGAGTTGTTCTGCAGGGGAAACTTCCCTCCGGGAGGGGGAAATTATAACCATCATCATCACCAACGATCCTCTCATCGGGAGTGGGTCAATCTCCATCAAAATCTTCACCAACACCATCTCCTCTCAAACCCTAGTTCATCTCTTGTATCAAATCTTTGTATCAAAACCTCCGATTGGTACCTGTGGGTTGCTAGTAGTGTTGATTACTCCTTGCAGTTGATGCTATTTGGTTTACCCGGTGGAAGATTATTTGTTCAGATCCTTAATGCATATTAATACCCCTCTAATTATGAACATGAATATGCTTTGTGAGTAGTTACGTTTGTTCCTGAGGACATGGGTGAAGTCTTGCTATTTGTAGTCATGTGAATTTGGTATTTGTTCGATATTTTGATGAGATGTATGTTGTCTCTCCTCCAGTGGTGTTATGTGAACGTCGACTACATGACACTTCACCATTATTTAGGCCTAGAGGAAGGCATTGGGAAGTAATAAGTAGATGATGGGTTGCTAGAGTGACAGAAGCTTAAAACCTAGTTTATGCGTTGCTTCGTAAGGGGCTGATTTGGATCCATATGTTTCATGCTATGGTTAGGTTTACCTTAATACTTCTTTTGTAGTTGTGGATGCTTACAATAGGGGTTAATCATAAGTGGGATGCTTGTCCAAGAAAGGGAAGTACCCAAGCACCGGTCCACCCACATATCAAATTATCAAAGTAACGAACGCGAATCATATGAGCGTGATGAAAACTAGCTTGACGATAATTCCCATGTGTCCTCGGGAGCGCTTTTCTCATTATAAGAATTTGTCCAGGCTTGTCCTTTGCTACAAAAAGGATTGGGCCACCTTGCTGCACCTTATTTACTTTCATTGCTTGTTACCCGTTACAAATTATCTTGTCACAAAACTATCTGTTACCTACAATTTCAGTGCTTGCAGAGAATACCTTACTGAAAATCGCTTGTCATTTCCTTCTGCTCCTTGTTGGTTTCGACACTCTTACTTATAGAAAGGACTATGATAGATCCCCTATACTTGTGGGTCATCAAGACTCTTTTCTGGCGCCGTTACCGGGGAGTGAAGCGCCTTTGGTGAGTGGAACTTGGTAAGGAAACAATTATATAGTGTGCTGAAATTTATTGTCAGTTGTTACTATGGATACTAATCCTTTGAGGGGCTTGTTCCGGGTATCTTCACCCCGACCAATAGAGCAAAGAGTTGCTCCTCAACCTACTGAACTTACCGAAAATGTTTACTTTGAAATTCCTTCGGGTATGATAGAGAAACTGCTAGCTAATCCCTTTGCAGGAGATGGAACATTGCATCCCGATTTACACCTTATCTATGTGGATGAAGTTTGTGGATTATTTAAGCTTGCAGGTATGCCCGATGATGTTGTTAAGAAGAAGGTATTCCCTTTATCTTTAAAGGGAGATGCATTGACATGGTATAGGCTATGTGATGATATGGGATCTTGGGACTATAAACGATTGAAATTGGAATTTCACCAGAAGTTCTATCCTATGCATCTTGTTCATTGTGATCGTAATTATATATATAATTTTTGGCCTCGCGAAGGAGAACACATCTCTCAAGCTTGGGGGAGGCTTAAGTTAATGTTATATTCATGCCCCAATCATGAGCTCTCAAGAGAAATGATTATTCAAAATTTTTATGCTCGGCTTTCTCTCAATGATCGCACCATGCTCGATACTTCTTGTGTTGGTTCTTATATGCTGAAGACTATTGAATTCAAGTGGGACTTATTCGAAAGAATTAAACGCAACTCTGAAGATTGGGATTCCGACGATGGTAAGGAGTCAGGTATGACACCCAAGTTTGATTGTGTTAAATCTTTTATGGATACCGATGCTTTTCATGGGTTTAGCACTAAATATGGACTTGACTCTGAGATAGTAGCTTCTTTCTGTGAATCATTTGCTACTCTTGTTGATCTCCCTAAGGAGAAGTGGTTTAAATATAATCCTCCCACTGAAGTAAAAGTAGTTGCACCTATTACAGTTGAAGAAAATACTATCACTTATAATGATCCTATTGTTCCTACTACTTATGTTGAGAAACCACCTTTCCATGTTAGGATAAAGGATCATGCTAAAGCTTCAACTGTTGTTCGTAAGAGTAATACTAGAACATATACACCTCCTGAGCAAATGAAAGTTGAACCAAGTATTGCTATGGTTAAAGATCTTTTTGCCGATAATATTGATGGGCATGTTATTTATTTCTGTGATGAAGCTGCTAATATTGCTAGACCCGATGCTAAGATACATCGACCTATTGTAGGCATGCATGTTATTTCTGTTAAAATAGGAGATCATTGTTACCATTGCTTATGTGATATGGGTGCTAGTGCTAGTGCAATACCTTTTTCCTTATATGAAGAAATTATGCATGATATTGCATCTGCTGAGTTAGAAGAAATTGATGCTACAATTAAGCTTGCCAATAGAGATACTATTTCACCATTTGGGATTGTTAGAGATGTTGAAGTCCTATGTGGGAAAGTTAAATATCCTGCTGATTTTCTTGTTCTTGGTTCCCCACAAGATAGCTTTTGTCCCATTATATTTGGTAGACTCTTCTTGAATACTGTTAATGCTAAGATAGATTGTGAAAAGGATGCTGTTACAATTGGTTTGGGGGATATGAAATATGAGTTTAATTTTGCTAAATTTCATAGACAACCCCATGATAAATAATTGCCTAGTAAGGATGAAATAATTGGTCTTGCTTCTATTGTCGTGCCTCCTACTGATCCTTTAGAACAATATTTGCTAGACCATGAGAATGATATGTTTATGAATGAAAGAAGGGAGATAGATGAAGCATTCTTTAAACAGGGTCCTATTCCGAAACACAACTTGCCTATTGAAATCCTAGGGGATCCCCCTCCACCCAAGGGTGATCCCGTGTTTGAGCTTAAACCATTACCTGATACTCTTAAATATTCTTATCTTGATGAAAAGAAGATATATCCTGTTATTATTAGTGCTAACCTTTCAGAGCAGGAAGAGGAAAGATTATTAAAAACTCTGAAGAAGCACCATGCTGCTATTGGATATACTCTTGATGATCTTAAGGGCATTAGTCCCACTTTATGCCAACACAAAATAAATTTGGAAGAAGATGCCAAACCGGTTAGAGATCATCAAGACGGTTAAATCCTAAGATGAAAGAAGTGGTAAGAAAATAAATACTAAAGCTCCTCGAGGCAGGTATAATTTATCCCGTTGCTGATAGTGAGTGGGCAAGTCCTGTCCATTGTGTCCCTAAGAAGGGAGGTAGTATTGTCGTTCCTAATGATAAAGATGAATTGATCCCACAAAGAATTATTAGAGGTTATAGGATGGTAATTGATTTTCGTAAATTAAATAAAGCTACTAAGAAAGATCATTACCCTTTACCTTTTATTGATCAAATACTAGAAAGACTATCCAAACATACACATTTCTGCTTTCTAGATGGTTATTCTGGTTTCTCTCAAATACCTCTATCAGCGGACGATCAAGCAAAGACTACCTTTACTTGCCCTTTCAGTACTTTTGCTTATAGGTGTATGCCTTTTGGTTTATGTAATGCACCTGCTACCTTTCAAAGATGCATGATGGCTATATTCTCTGACTTTTTTGAAAAGATTTGTGAGGTATTCATGGATGATTTCTCCGTTTATGGATCCTCCTATGATGATTGCTTAAGCAACCTTGGTCGATACTAGTCTTGTTTTGAATTGGGAGAAGTGCCACTTTATGGTTAATGAAGGCATTGTCTTGGGGCATAAAATTTCTGAGAAAGGTATTGAAGTTGATAAAGCTAAAGTCGATGCTATTGAAAAGATGTCGTCCCAAGGACATTAAAGGTATAAGAAGTTTCCGTGGTCATGCCGGTTTTTATAGGAGGTTCATTAAGGACTTTTCTAAAATCTCTAGGCCTCTGACTAAATTATTGCAAAAAGATATTCCTTTTGTCTTCGATGATGATTGTGTAGAAGCATTTGAAATACTTAAGAAAGCTTTGATTTCTGCACCTATTGTTCAACCACCTGATTGGAATTTACCCTTGGAAATTATGTGTGATGCTAGTGATTATGTTGTAGGTGCTGTTCTAGAACAAAGAGTTGAGAAGAAACTAAATGTTATTCAATATGTTAGTAAAAATCTAGACACTGCTCAAAGAAATTATGCTACTACTGAAAAAGAATTCTTAGCATTTGTATTTGCTTGTGATAAGTTCAGACCTTATATTGTTGATTCTAAAGTAAGTATTCACACTGATCATGCTGCTATCAAATATCTTATGGAAAAGAAAGATGCTAAACCTAGACTTATTAGATGGGTTCTCTTGCTTCAAGAATTTTATTTGCATATTATTGATAGAAAGGGAGCTGAGAACCCCGTTGCAGACAACTTGTCTAGGTTAGAGAATGTTCTTGATGACCCACTACCTATTGATGATAGCTTTACCGATGAACAATTAGCTGTCATAAATGCTTCTCGTACTGCTCCATGGTATGTTGATTATTCTAATTAGATTGTTGCTAAATTTATACCACCTAGTTTCACATACCAGCAAAATAAAAAGTTTTCCTATGATTTAAGACATTACTTCTGGGATGACCCACACCTTTATAAGGAAGGAGTAGATGGTGTTATTAGACTTTGTGTACCTGAGCATGAACAGGAACAGATCCTACGCAAGTGTCACTCCGAAGCATATGGAGGACACCACGCCGGAGATAGAACTGCCCATAAGGTATTGTAATCCGGTTTTTATTGGCCTACTCTCTTCAAAGATGCCCGTAAGTTTGTCTTATCTTGTGATGAATGTCAAAGAATTGGTAATATTAGTAGACGTCAAGAAATGCCTATGAATTATTCTCTTGTTATTGAACCATTTGATGTTTGGGGCTTTGATTATATGGGACCGTTTCCTGCCTCTGACAGATATACACATATTCTAGTTGCTGTTGATTACGTTACTAAGTGGGTAGAAGCTATTCCAACTAGTAGTGCTGATCATAACACCTCTATTAAGATGCTTAAAGAAGTTATTTTTCCGAGGTTTGGAGTCCCTAGATACTTAATGACTGATGGTGGTTCACATTTTATTCATGGTGCTTTTCGTAAAATGCTTGCTTAGTATGATGTTAATCATAGAATTGCATCTCCATATCACCCACAGTCTAGTGGCCAAGTAGAATTGAGTAATCGAGAGCTCAAATTAATTTTGCAAAAGACTGTTAATAGGTCTAGAAAGAATTGGTCCAAGAAACTTGATGATGCATTATGGGCCTATAGAACTGCATATAAGAATCCTATGGGTATGTCTCCATATAAAATGGTTTATGGAAAAGCATGTCACTTACCTCTCGAACTAGAACATAAGGCATATTGGGATATTAAAGAGCTCAATTATGATTTCAAACTTGCCGGTGAGAAGAGGTTATTTGACATTAGCTCACTTGACGAATGGAGATCCCAGGCATATGAGAATGCCAAACTGTTTAAAGAAAAGGTTAAAAGATGGCATGACAAAAGGGTACAAAAGCGTGAATTTAATGTAGGTGATTATGTTTTTCTATACAACTCTCATTTAAGATTTTTTGCAAGAAAACTTCTCTCTAAATGGGAAGGCCCTTATGTTATCGAGGAGGTCTATCCTTCCGGTGCCATAAAAATCAACAACTTCGAAGGCACAAATCCAAAGGTAGTGAACGGTCAAAGAATCAAACATTATATCTCAGATAATCCCATAAATATTTAAACCAATGTTATTGACACCGTAACCCCGGAGGAGTACATAAGGGACATTTTCCAGAACATTTCAGACTCTGAAAAGGAATAGGTATGTGGTACGATAAGTAAACCGATTTCAAAACAGTTCTAATAGCAATTTTTCTCCATTTTGGAATATTTAAGAAAATAGGAAATTAAGAAGTAGTCCGGAAAGGACACGAGGCATCCATGAGTGTGGAGGGCGCGCCCCCTGCCTCGTGGGCACCTCGTGTGCTCTCCGGACTCTGTTTTCTTGCACGATACTTCTTTTGGCCGATAAAAATTCATTATATAATCTCCCGAAGGTTTTGACCACCGTATCACGCAAAAATCTTCTATCTTTGTTTCAAGCTGTTTTTCTGACAGATCTAGAGCACCATGACGTCTTCAAGCGCTCCCAAGGACAAGTTTTTTGAGAGGGTCATCAACCCCTATCTCACGGAGGTGCTGCATCACCCTCAAACCATTGAGATGCATGAGGGGGTGCTGCACATCCGCGTTGTGGAGGGACCAAGGAGTACCGGAAGCGTGGAGACAAAGCTCGAAGCGATGGAACAACAAGTTTTCAAGTTCCAAGGGATGGTGGAGCGCGGACTTAACGCCAACCAGATGATGATCATGGAGTTCACCAACAACCACAAGCTGGACACCAAGAACATTGGGGAGACCATCTTCAAGCTTCATGAGAAAATCGAGCACCTCCAAGCCCAGATCTATGACCTGCAAAACCAAAACTGTGAGTATGAATATAGATTCAAGAGGATGAGTTTGGCTGCAGATTTGAGGATCCTGAAGACTCGATCATCCTTCTATGTTGGTGAGCCTATGCCTTGGAAGACGGACGACAAGCCTACATCATCAACAACTCCTTCTTCACCACCTCCGAGGACGTAATCACATGGGTATGGGCACTCCCCTTGGCAACTGCCAAGCTTGGGGGAGGTGCCCCGATATTGTATCACCATCACACTCCTATCTTTACCGTTTTACTTAGTTCGATCCTTTTGGTAATATCTTGATCTAGTAGAATAAAGTTTTGGTATGAATTAGTTTTGAGTTTTGCTTTGAGATCCCTCTATGTAATCGAGTCCGTGAGCTATATATAATAAAGATTAGTGTTGAGTCAAGGGCTTTGCTTCCTATGATCTTAAGCACAAAAGAGTAAAAAGAATAAAAGAGTTCATATTGATCTTATGGATAGTAATGACTTCACATATAGAGAGTATGAGGCTTAAAAGTTGTTAGGAGTTGGCAAACGTAGTTTTGGTCATCGTTGCAATTAATATCAAGTAACAAAGAAAGAGAGGTTTTCACATATAAATATACTATCTTGGACATCTTTTATGATTGTGAGCACTCATTAAAGTATGACATGCTAAAGAGTTGATGTTGGACAAGGAAGAAAACGTAATGGTTTATGTTTTCTCACATCTCAGTTAAAGTATATTGTCATGGATCGTCCAACATGTTGATCTTGCCTTTCCCCCTCATGCTAGCCAAATTCCTTACACCAAGTAGAGATACTACTTGTGCTTCCAAATATCCTTAAACCCAGTTTTGCCATGAGAGTCCACCATATCCACCTATGGATTGAGTAAGATCCTCCAGGTAAGTTGTCATGTTGCATGCAATAAAAATTGCTCTCTAAATATATATGACTTATTATTGCGGAGAAAATAAGCTTTATACGATCATGTGATATGGAAGTAATAAAAGCGACAGACTACATAATAAAGGTTCATATCACAAGTGGCAATATAAAGTGACATTCTTTTGCATTAAGATTTCGTGCATCCAACCAAAAAGCACATGACAACCTCTGCTTCCCTCTGCGAAGGGCCTATCTTTACTTTATGTCTTTTACATTATGCAAGAGTCAAGGTGATCTTCACCTTTCCCTTTTTATTTTGTCCATTGGGAAGCACCTCGTGTTGGAAAGATCCTGATATATATATATCCAGTTGGATGTAAATTAGCTTAAACTATTATTGTTGACATTACCCTTGAGGTAAAACGTTGGGAGGCAACATAATAAGCCCCTATCTTTCTCTATGTCTGATTAAAACTCCATAACCATAAGTATTGCGTGAGTGTCAGCAATTGTGAAAGACTAAATGATAGTTGAGTATGTGGACTTGCTGAAAAGCTCTATTATTGACTCTTTCCGATGTTATGATAAATTGCAATTGCTTTAATGACTAAGATTATAGTTTGTTAGTTCTTAATGAAGTTTCTGAATCATACTTGACATTGTGAATAGATTGTTACTTGAGCATAAGAAATCATATGACAAAATATATACATATATGTTGCTGTTATAAGAATGATCATGATGCCCTCATGTCCGTATTTTATTTTTATCAACACCTCTATCTCTAAACATGTGGACATATTTTTCGATATCGGCTTCCGCTTGAGGACAAGCGAGGTCTAAGCTTGGGGGAGTTGATACGTCCATTTTGCATCATGCTTTTATATCGATATTTATTGCATTATGGGCTGTTATTTCATGTTATGCCACATACTTATGGCTATTCTCTCTTATTTTACAAGGTTTACATAAAGAGGGAGAATGCCGGCAGCTGGGATTCTGGGATGGAAAAGAAGCAAATATTGGAAACCTATTCTGCACAACTCCAAAAGTTCTGAAACGCCATGAAAGTTATTTTTGGAATTAATGATAATTATTGAGCGGAAGAAGTACCAGAGGGGGCCCAAACCCTGGCCACGGGGGTGGGGGGCGTGCCCCCTACCTCGTGGGCCCCCTAACAGCCCTCCGGTGCCCATCTTTTGCTATATGAAGTCTTTTACCCTGGAAAAAATCATAAGCAAGCTTACGGGATGAAACTCCGCCGCCACGAGGTGGAACCTTGGCGGAACCAATCTAGGGCTCCGACGAAGCAGTTCTGTCGGGGAAACTTCCCTCTGGGAGGGGGAAATCATCACCATCGTCATCACCAACGATCCTCGTGGTCAATCTCCATCAACATCTTCACCAACACCATCTCCTCTCAAACCCTAGTTCATCTCCTGTATCAACTCTTTGTATCAAAACCTCAGATTGGTACCTGTGGGTTGCTAGTAGTGTTGATTACTCCTTGTAGTTTATGCTAGTTGGTTTATCCGGTGGAAGATTATTTGTTTAGATCCTTAATACATATTAATACCCCTCTAATTATGAACATGAATATGCTTTGTGAGTAGTTACGTTTGTTCCTGAGGACATGGGTGAAGTCTTGCTATTAGTAGTCATGTGAATTTGGTATTCGTTCAATATTTTGATGAGATGTATGTTGTCTCTCATCTAGTGGTGTTATGTGAATGTCGACTACATGACACTTCACCATTATTTGGGCCTATAGGAAGGCATTGGGAAGTAATAAGTAGATGATGGGTTGTTAGATGATACGTCCAATTTGCATCATGCTTTTATATCGATATTTATCACATTATGGGCTATTACTTCACGTTATGTCACAATACTTATGGCTATTCTCTCTTATTTTACAAGGTTTACATGAAGAGGGAGAATGCCGACAGCTGGAATTCTGGGCTGGAAAAGGAGCAAATATTGAAGGACTATTCTGCGCAACTCCAAAAGTCCTGAAACTCCACGGAATACCTTAAAATAAATAAATAAAAGTCGTTGCCAAAGATGAAGGCCAGGGGGCCCACACCCTGCTCACGAGGGTGGGGGGCGCGCCCCTCCCCCCTAGGCGCGCCCCCCTACCTCGTGGGCCCCCCGGTGGCTCTCCGATGTCCATCTTCTCCTATATGAAGTCTTTCGATGGAAAAAAAATCATAAGCAACCTTTCGGGATGAAACTCCGCCGCCACGAGGCGAAACCTTGGCGGAACCAATCTAGGGCTCCGGCAGAGCTATTCTGCCGGGGACACTTCCCTTCGGGAGGGGGAAATCATCATCATCGTCATCACCAACGCTCCTCTCATCGGGAAAGGGCAATCTCCATCAACATCTTCACCAGCACCATCTCATCTCCAAACCCTAGTTCATCTCTTGTATCCAATTCTTGTCTCCAAGTCCGGGATTGGTGCTAGTAGGTTGCTAGTAGTGTTGATTACTCCTTGTAGTTGATGCTAGTTGGTTTATTTGGTGGAAGATCATATGTTCAGATCCTTTATGCACAATATTACCCCTCTGATTATGAACATGAATATGCTTTGTGAGTAGTTACGTTTGTTCCTGAGGACAAGGGAGAAGTCTTGCTATTAGTAGTCATGTGAATTTGGTATTCGTTCGATATTTTGATAAGATGTATGTTGTCTGACCTCTAGTGGTGTTATGTGAACATCGACTACATAACACTTCACCATTATTTGGGCCTAGAGGAAGGCATTAGGAAGTAATAAGTAGATGATGGGTTGCTAGAGTGACAGAAGCTTAAACCCTAGTTTATGCGTTGCTTCGTAAGGGGCTGATTTGGATCCATATGTTTCATGCTATGGTTAGGTTTACCTTAATACTTTTGTTGTAGTTGCGGATGCTTGCAATAGAGGTTAATCATAAGTGGGATGCTTGTTCAAGTAAGAACAGCACCCAAGCACCGGTCCACCCACATAACAAATTATCAAAGTACCGAACGCGAATCATATGAGCGTGATGAAAACTAGCTTGATGATATTCCCATGTGTCCTCGGGAGCGCTTTTCCTATTATAAGAGTTTGTTCCGGCTTGTCCTTTGCTACAAAAAGGATTGGGCCACCTTGCTTCACCTTATTTACTTTTGTTACATGTTGTTCGTTACAATTTACCTTATCACAAAACTATCTGTTACCACTTATTTCAGTACTTGCAGAGAATACCTTGCTGAAAAGCGCTTATCATTTCCTGCTGCTCCTTGTTGGGTTCGACACTCTTACTTATCAAAAGGACTAGATAGATCCCCTATACTTGTGGGTCATCAAGACTCTTTTCTGGCACCGTTGCCGGGGAGCATAGCGCCTTTGGTAGGTGGAATTTGGCAAGGAAAAATTTATATAGTGTGCTGAAATTTTCTGTCACTTGTTACTATGGAAAGTAATTCTATGAGGGGCTTGTTCGGGGTATCTTCACCCCCTCCAGTAGATCAAAGAGTTGCCCCTCAACCTACTGAACCTATTGAAAATGAAACTCCTCTTGAATTTCCTTCGGGTATCATGGAAAAACTGCTGTCTAATACTTTTACAGGAGATGGAACAAAGCATCCTGACGAGCATCTTCGCTATGTGGATGATATTTGTGGACTATTTAAGCTTGCAGGTATACCCGATGATGTTGTTAAGAAGAAGGCTTTTCCTTTATCTTTGAAGGAAGACGCATTGACATGCTATAGGCTATGTGATACGAGATCATGGAACTATAAAAGAGTGAAATTGGAATTTCATCAAAAGTATTACCCTATGCATCTTGTTCATCGTGATCGCAATTATATATATAATTTTTGGCCTCGCGAAGGAGAAAGCATCGCTCAAGCTTGGGGGAGGCTTAAATCAATGATATATTCATGCCCCAATCATGACCTCTCAAGAGAAACAATTCTTCAGAATTTTTATGCTCGGCTTTCTGATAACAATCGCACCATGCTTGATACTTCTTGTGCTGGCTCTTTTATGATGAAGACTATTGAATTCAGATGTGATTTATTAGATAGAATTAAACGCAACTCTGAAGATTGGGACCTCGACGAAGGTAAGGAGTCAGGTATGGCACCTAAGTTTGATTATATTAAATCTTTTATGGATACCGATATTTTCCGTAAGTTTAGCACTAAATATGGACTTGATTCTGAGATAGTAGCTTCTTTCTGTGAATCTTTTGCTACTCATGTTGATCTCCCTAAGGAGAAGTGGTTTAAATATCATCCTCCCATAGAAGTAAAAGTAGCTGCACCTATTAAAGTTGAAGAAAAGACTATCACTTATAATGATCCTATTGTTCCCACCTCTTATGTTGAGAAACCACCTTTCCCTGTTAGAGTAAAGGATCATGCTAAAGCTTCAACTGTTGTTCGTAAAAGCAATATCATAACTTATGTACCTCCTGAGCAAGTTAAAGTAGAACCCAATATTGCAATTGTTAAAGATCTCTTGTCTGATAATATTGATGGGCATGTTATTCAGTTCGAAGGTGAAACTGCTAGAATTGCTAAACCCTGTGCTAAAGATAAACGTAGACCTGTGGTAGGCGTGCCTGTTATTTCTGTTAAAATAGGAGATCATTGTTACCATGGCTTATGTGATATGGGTGCGAGTGCTAGTGTTATACCACATACTCTATACGAAGAAATTATGAATGAAATTGCACCTGCTGAATTAGAAGGTATTGATGTCACAATTAAACTTGCCAATATAGATACTATTTCACCAATTGGGATTGTAAGAGATGTTGAAGTCTTGTGTGGGAAAACTAAATATCCTACTGATTTTCTTGTTCTTACTTCTCTGCAAGATAATTTTTGTCCCATTATATTTGGTAGGCCCTTCTTGAATACTGTTAATGCTATGATAGACTGCAAAAAGAATGTTGTTACTGTTGGCTTCGATGATATGGTTCATGAGTTCAGTTTCTCTAAATTTAGTAAACAACATCGTGAGGAAGAATTGCCTAGTAAGGATGAAATTATTGGTCTTGCTTCTATTGCCGTACCTCCCAGTGATCCTTTGGAACATTATTTGCCAGACCATGAAAATGATATGTTTATGAATGAAAGAAGGGAAATAGATGAAGTATTCTTTAAACATGAACCTATTCTGAAACACAATTTGCCCGTTGAAATCCTAGGGGACCCTCCTCCACCCAAGGGTGATCCCGTGTTTGAGCTTAAACCGTTGCCTGATAATCTTAAGTATGCTTATCTTGATGAAAAGAAAATATATCCTGTTATTATTAGTGCTAACCTTTTAGAGCATGAAGAAGAAAGATTATTGAAAACACTGAAGAATTACCGTGCCGCTATTGGATATACTCTTGATGACCTTAAGGGCATTAGTCCCACTCTATGTCAGCATAAAATAAATTTGGAAGCAGATGCCAAACCAGTTTGTGATTCTCAACGGTGTTTGAATCTTAAAATGAAAGAAGTGGTAAGAAAGGAAATACTCAAGCTTCTGGAGGCAGGTATAATTTATCCCGTTGCTGATAGTCAGTGGGTAAGTCCTGTCCATTACGTCCCTAAGAAGGGAGGTATCACTGTTGTCCCTAATGATAAAGATGAATTGATCCCGCAAAGAATTATCACAGGTTATAGGATGGTAATTGATTTCCGCAAATTAAATAAAGCTACTAAGAAAGATCATTACCCCTTACCTTTTATTAATCAAATGCTAGAAAGATTATGCAAACATACACATTATTGCTTTCTAGATGGTTATTCTGGTTTCTCTCAAATACCTGTGTCGGCTAAAGATCAATCAAAGACTACTTTTACATGCCCTTTTGGTACTTTTGCCTATAGACGTATGCCTTTTGGTTTATGTAATGCACCTGCTACCTTTCAAAGATGCATGATGGCTGTATTCTCTGACTTTTGTGAAAAGATTTGTGAGGTTTTCATGGACGATTTTTCCGTCTATGGTTCCTCTTTCAATGATTGCTTGAGCAATCTTGATCGAGTTTTGCAGAGATGTGAAGAAACTAATGTTGTCTTGAATTGGGAAAAGTGCCACTTTATGGTTAATGAAGGTATTGTTTTGGGACACAAAGTTTCTGAAAGAGGTATTGAAGTTGATAAAGCCAAGGTTGATACTATTGAAAAGATGCCATGTCCCAAGGACATCAAAGGTATAAGAAGTATCCTTGGTCATGCCGGATTTTATAGGAGGTTCATTAAGGACTTCTCAAAAATTTCTCGGCCTCTGACTAATTTATTACAGAAAGATGTACCATTTGTCTTTGATGATGATTGTGTAGAAGCATTTGAAATACTTAAGAAAGCATTAGTCTCTGCACCTATTGTTCAGCCACCTGATTGGAATTTACCCTTTGAAATTATGTGTGATGGTAGTGATTATGCTGTAGGTGCTGTTCTAGGGCAAAGAGTTGATAAGAAGTTAAATGTTATCCATTATGCTAGTAAGACTCTAGACAATGCTCAAAGAAATTATGCTACTACCGAAAAGGAACTTTTAGCAGTTGTATTTGCTTGTGATAAATTCAGACCCTATATTGTTGATTCTAAAGTAACTATTCACACTGATCATGCTGCTATTACATATCTTGGAAAAGAAAGATGCTAAACCTAGACTTATTAGATGGGTTCTCTTGCTGCAAGAATTTGATTTGCATATTGTTGATAGAAAAGGAGCTGAGAACCCCGTTGCAGATAACTTATCTAGGTTAGAGAATGTTCTTGATGACCCACTACCTATTGATGATAGCTTTCCTGATGAACAATTAAATGTCATAAGCACTTCTCGTAGCACTCCATGGTATGCTGATTATGCTAATTATATTGTTGCTAAATTTATACCACCTAGCTTCACATACCAACAAAAGAAAAAATTCTTTTATGATTTAAGACATTACTTTTGGGATGACCCACATCTTTATAAAGAAGGGGTAGATGGTGTTATTAGACGTTGTGTACCTGAGCATGAACAGGAACAGATCCTACGCAAGTGTCACTCCGAAGCTTATGGAGGACACCACGCTGGAGATAGAACTGCACATAAGGTATTGCAATCTGGTTTTTATTGGCCTACTCTCTTCAAGGATGCCCGTAAGTTTGTTTTATCTTGTGATGAATGTCAAAGAATTGGAAATATTAGTGGACGTCAAGAAATGCCTATGAATTATTCACTTGTTATTGAACCATTTGATGTTTGGGGCTTTGATTATATGCTTTTCCTGCCTCTAATGGATATACACATATTTTAGTTGTTGTTGATTACGTTACTAAGTGGGTAGAAGCTATTCCAACTAGTAGTGCTGATCATAACACTTCTATTAAAATGCTTAAGTTATTTTTCCAAGGTTTGGAGTCCCTAGATATTTAATGACTGGTGGTGGTTCACACTTCATTCATGGTGCTTTCCGTAAAATGCTTGCTAAATATGACGTTAATCATAGAATTGCATCTCCATATCACCCACAGTCTAGTGGTCAAGTAGAATTGAGTAATAGAGAGCTCAAATTAATTTTGCAAAAGACTGTTAATAGGTCTAGAAAGAATTGGTCCAAGAAACTTGATGATGTGTTATGGGCCTATAGAACTGCATATAAGAATCCTATGGGTATGTCTCTGTATAAAATGGTTTATGGAAAAGCATGTCACTTACCTCTCGAACTAGAACATAAGGCATATTGGGCTATTAAAGAGCTCAACTATGATTTCAAACTTGCCGGTGAGAAGAGGTTATTTGATATTAGCTCACTTGAGGAATGGAGATCCCAAGCTTATGAAAATGCCAAGTTATTTAAAGAAAAAGTTAAAAGATGGCATGACAAAAGGATACAAAATTGTGAGTTCAATGTAGGTGATTATGTATTGCTATACAACTCTCGTTTAAGATTTTTTGCAGGAAAACTTCTCTCTAAATGGGAAGGTCCCTATGTTATCGAGGAGGTCTATCGCTCCGGTACCATAAAAATCAACAACTTCACAGGCACAAATCCGAAGGTGGTGAACGGTCAAAGGATCAAACACTATATCTCAGGTAATCCCATAAATGTTGAAACAAATATCATTGAAACCGTAACCCTGGAGGAATACATAAGAGACACTTTCCAGAATGTTCCAGACTCCGAAAAGGAATAGGTATGTGGTACGGTAAGTAAACCGACTCCAAAACAAATTCTAAGGCAATGTTTCTCCGTTTTGGAATATTTAGAAAAATAGAAAAATAAGTAGCAGTCCGGGGAGGACACGAGGCCTCCACGAGGGTGGAGGGCGCGCCCCCCTACCTCGTGAGCACCTCGTGTGCCCTCCGGACTCCGTTTTCTTGCACGATACGTATTTTGGTCGGTAAAAATTCATTATATATTCTCCCGAAGGTTTTGACTCCCGTATTACGCAAATATCCTCTGTTTTTGTTTCGAGTTGTTTCTGTTGCAGATCTGAGGATTCCGGGGACTCGATCATGCTTCTATGAGGGTGAGCGTATGCCATGGAAGGTGAAAGAACGAGGATGTCGCCTAGAGGGGGGGGGGTGAATAGGCGTTTTAAAATAATTACGGTTTAGGCTTGAACAAATGTGGAATAAACCTAGCGGTTAATTTGTCAAGCACCAAACCTAAAACAACTAGGCTCACCTATGTGCACCAACAACTTATGCTAAGCAATATAATCAACGATGTGATAGCAAGATATATGACAAAGAACAATGTGGCTATCACAAAGTAAAGTGCATAAGTAAAGGGCTCGGGTAAGAGATAACCGAGGCACGCGGAGACGATGATGTATCCCGAAGTTCACACCCTTGCGGATGCTAATCTCTGTTTGGAGCGGTGTGGAGGCACAATGCTCCCCAAGAAGCCACCAAGGCCACCGTAATCTCCTCACGCCCTTGCACAATGCAAGATGCCGTGATTCCACTAAGGGACCCTTGAGGGCGGTCACCAAACCCATACAAATGGCAACCCTTGGGGGTGGTCACCGAACCCGTACACTTTGGCAACCCTTGGGGGCGGTCACCGGAACCCGTCAAATTGCTCGGGGCGATCTCCACAACCTAATTGGAGACCCCGACGCTTGCCCGGAGCTTTACACCACAATGATTGAGCTTCGAACACCACCAACCGACTAGGGCGCCCAAGCACCCAAGAGGAACAAGCTCAAGGGCACCAAGCACCCAAGAGTAATAACCTTATCAACTTGTAACTTCCACGTATCACCGTGGAGAACTCAAACCGATGCACAAATGCAATGGCAAGAGCACACAGAGTGCCCAAGTCCTTCTCTCTCAAATCCCACCAAAGCAACTAATGCTAGGGAGGAAAATGAGAGGAAGAACAAGAAGGAGAACACCAAGAACTCCAAGAACTAGATCTAAGGGGTTCCCCTCACATAGAGGAGAATCGAGGCGGAAGTAGCCCAGACGCACAGCGGTACTACGGCCGAAAAACCCCAAGCGGTACTACCATTCGGAGAGCGGTACTACCGCTTGGAGCGGTACTACCGCTCTGAGAGCGGTACTACCGCTAGAGAGCTGCGGCGGTACTACCGCTGTGGACCGCGGTACTACCGCTGGTGCCAGCCTAAAGCCACTACCGCTAAAACAAAGAATACTCCAAAGAAACCAGAACTGCCATAACTTATGCAAATGAGCTCCGAATTGAGCAAACTCAAGCTTGTTGGTTATAGTAAGAAGAGGCAGGGGAGGTATGCTTCGCAAACAAAGGAGTGAAACCTCCAACCGAGAAGAACCGGCATACCCTCCAACATCGAAAACATCATAGAAGATGCATGAGAACTCTGTTTTCGATGAACTCGAGCTTGTCATAAAAATGACCATAAGCTCCAAATCTCACAAGGAGAAGAACCAAACAAGAACCAAAAAGATGATGCAAGGATGCAATGGTTTGAGCTCTCTACGAACGATACGATCAAGCAGCTCATCGAGAGCCCCCCTTGATAGTACGGCAATCAATCCTATAACCCGGTCTCCCACAACTACCATGAGACCGGTAAAATAGAAAACCTATCAAGGGCAAACCTTTGCCTTGCACATGGTCCACTTGAGCTAGATGATGACGATCTTGACTCCCTCAAGTTGGACAACCTTTCTTGATTGCATTGGCTCGAAGAAGACTAGTTGATTGCTCCCCCATACTCCACTATGGGTGAACCACTCTTCTGCACATCTTCACAAGTCCATTGTCGCCACAATGGACGGCAAGCTTCAAGCATATGATCTCTTCGTGATGATTCTACTTGAGCTTGCACACCGCAACCTAACCCCACAAAGAACTCGCACGAAGACCATGGGTTAGTACACAAAGCGTAATTGACCATGCTTACCATACCATGGGATTGCTTGATCCCTCTCGGTACATCTTCTATGCTTTGTGTGTTGATCAACTTGATTCATTCTTTGACTTAGTCCTGATCAACCTTGAATGTTTCCAACTCTCTTCATTTGGATGATGTCTTGAAGGTAAACATGAATGATCACACAATCTTCTTCTTGAAGACATGCTTGCAATAAGCTCAACACTCATAAGACCAATCTTTGGATAATTCCTTAATAGCAACTTGGTCATCACAAACTCTCCTTGAAACCAACAAATGGACTCCAAGAAAAGCCTATGGACAAACCCTTCAAATATAACTCAAGGCAACCATTAGTCCATAGAGATTGTCATCAATTGCCAAAACCAAACATGGGGGCACCGCATGTTCTTTCAGAAGGTGGACGACAAGCTTGTATCATCAACAACACCTCCACCGCCAACAAAGAAGGAGACATAATCACATGGGTATGGGCACTCCCCTTGGCAATTGCCAAGCTTGGGGGAGGTGCCCCAGTATCGTATCACCATCACAACTTATACATTTACCGTTTTTCTCAGTTTGATCCTATTAGTAGTATCTTGATATAGTAGAATAAAGTCATGGCATGATTTAGTTTTGAAGTTTTGCTTTATGATCCCTCTTTGCAATCGAGTCCGTAAGCTTTATTTAATAAAAATTAGTGTTGAGTCAAGGGCTTGATTACTTTGCCATGATCTTGAGTGAATAAAAGAAGAGAATAAAAAGAAACAAAGAGCTCATATTGATCTCATTGAAAGTATTGACTTCACATAGAAAGAGTATGATGATTAAAAGTTGTTGGGAGTTGGCAAATATAGCTTTGGTCATCATTGCAATTAATAGGAAGTAATAAGGAGAGAGAGGTTTCACATATAGATATATTATCATTGACATCTTTTATGATTGGGAACACTCATTAAAATATGACATGCTAAAGAGTTGATGTTGACAAGGAAGACAACATAATGAGTTATGTTTTCTTATATCTGAGATAAAGTATGTTGTCATGGTTCCTCTAACATGTTGAGCTTGCCTTTCCCCCTCATGCTAGCCAAATTCTCAGCACCAAGTAGAGATACTACTTGTGCTTCCAAATATCCTTAAACTAGTTTAGCCATGAGAGTCCACCATATCTACCTATGGATTGAGTAAGATCCTTCAAGTAAGTTGTCATCGGTGCAAGCAATAAAAATTGCTCTCTAAATATGCATGACTTATTAGTGCAGAGAAATAAGCTTTGTACGAACTTGTTGTGGACGCAATAAAAGTGACGGACTGCATAATAAAGGTTCACATACAAGGGGCAATATAAAGTGACGTTCTTTTGCATTAAGATTTTGTGCATCCAACCATAAGCGCATGGCAACCTGTGCTTCCCTCTGCGAAGGGCCTATTTTTTATTATTATCCTCTACTTTATGCAAGAGTCACGATGATCTTCACCTTTCCTTTTTCATTTTATCCTTTGGCAAGCCCAGCATGTTGGAAAGAACATGATATATATATCTAATTGGATGTAGGGCAGTATGAATTATTATTGTTGACATTACCCTTGAGGTAAAAGGTTGTGGGGCAAAACTATAAGCCCCTATCTTTCTCTGTGTCCGCTTAAAACTCCGTAACCACAAGTATTGCGTGAGTGTTAGCAATTATGAAGGACTAAGTGATAGTTGAGTATGTGGACTTGCTTTTAAGCTCTGACATAGACTCTTTCCGATGTTATGATAAATTGCAATTGCTTCAATGACTGAGGTTATAATTTGTTGGTGCTCAATAAGGTTTCTGATTCATACTTTGGCTTTGTGAAAAGATCATCACTTCAACATGAGTAATCATATGACAAAATCTATGTAAGCTGCTGTTATGAGAATAATCATGATGCCTTCATGTCCGTATTTTATTTTTATGGACGCCTCTACCTCTAAACATGAGGACATATTTATTGTTATCGGCTTTTCACTTGAGGACAAGCGAGGTGTAAGCTTGGGGGAGTTGATGCGTCCATTTTGCATCATGCTTTTATACCGATATTTATTGCATTATGGGCTGTTACTTCACGTTATGTCACAATATTTATGGCTATTCTCTCTTATTTTACAAGGTTTACATGAAGAGGGAGAATGTCGGCAGCTGGAATTCTGGGCTGGAAAAGGAGCAAATATTGAAGGACTATTCTGCACAACTCCAAAAGTCCTGAAACTCCACGGAATACCTTAAAATAAATAAAGAAAAATCGTCGCCAAATATGAAGGCCAGGGGGCCCACACCCTGCTCATGAGGGTGGGGGGCGCGCCCCTCCCCCCTGGGCACGCCCCAACCTCATGGGCCCCATGGTGGCTCTCCGATGTCCATCTTCTCCTATATGAAGTCTTTCGATGGAAAAAAAATCATAAGCAACCTTTCGGGACGAAACTCCACCGCCACGAGGCGGAACCTTGGCGGAACCAATCTAGGGCTCCGGCAGAGCAGTTCTGCCGGGGACACTTTCCTCCGGGAGGGGGAAATCATCACCATCGTCATCACCAACGCTCCTCTCATCGGGAGAGGGCAATCTCCATCAACATCTTCACCAGCACCATCTCATCTCCAAACCCTAGTCCATCTCTTGTATCCAATTCTTGTCTCCAAGTCCGGGATTGGTGCTAGTAGGTTGCTAGTAGTGTTGATTACTCCTTGTAGTTGATGCTAGTTGGTTTATTTGGTGGAAGATCATATGTTCAGATCCTTTATGCACAATATTACCCCTCTGATTATGAACATGAATATGCTTTGTGAGTAGTTACGTTTGTTCCTGAGGACAAGGGAGAAGTCTTGCTATTAGTAGTCATGTGAATTTGGTATTCGTTCGATATTTTGATAAGATGTATGTTGTCTGACCTCTAGTGGTGTTATGTGAACGTCGACTACATAACACTTCACCATTATTTGGGCCTAGAGTAAGGCATTGGGAAGTAATAAGTAGATGATGGGTTGCTAGAGTGACAGAAGCTTAAACCCTAGTTTATGCGTTGCTTCGTAAGGGGCTGATTTGGATCCATATGTTTCATGCTATGGTTAGGTTTACCTTAATACTTTTGTTGTAGTTGCGGATGCTTGCAATAGAGGTTAATCATAAGTGGGATGCTTGTTCAAGTAAGAACAACACCCAAGCACCGGTCCACCCACATATCAAATTATCAAAGTACCGAATGTGAATCATATGAGCGTGATGAAAACTAGCTTGATGATATTCCCATGTGTCCTCGGGAGCGCTTTTCCTATTATAAGAGTTTGGTACGGCTTATCCTTTGCTACAAAAAGGATTGGGCCACCTTGCTGCACCTTATTTACTTTTGTTACTTGTTGTTCGTTACAATTTACCTTATCACAAAACTATCTGTTACCACTTATTTCAGTACTTGCAGAGAATACCTTGCTGAAAACCGCTTATCATTTCCTTCTGCTCCTCGTTGGGTTCGATACTCTTACTTATCGAAAGGACTACGATAGATCCCCTATACTTGTGGGTCATCACTAGAGTGACAGAAGCTTAAACCCTAGTTTATGCGTTACTTCATAAGGGGCTGATTTGGATCCATATGTTTCATGCTATGGTTTGGTTTACCTTAATACTTCTTTTGTAGTTGTGGATGCTTGCAATAGGGGTTAATCATAAGTGGGATGCTTGTCCAAGAAAGGGCAGTACCCAAGCACCGGTCCACCCACATATCAAATTATCAAAGTAACGAACGCGAATCATATGAGCTTGATGAAAACTAGCGTGACGATAATTCCCATGTGTCCTCGGGAGCGCTTTTCTCATTATAAGAATTTGTCCAGGCTTGACCTTTGCTACAAAAAGGATTGGGCCACCTTGCTGCACCTTATTTACTTTCATTGCTTGTTACCCATTACAAATTATCTTATCACAAAACTATCTGTTACCTACAATTTCAGTGCTTGCAGAGAATACCTTACTGAAAACCGCTTGTCATTTCCTTCTGCTCCTCGTTGGGTTCGACACTCTTACTTATCGAAAGGACTACGATAGATCCTCTATACTTGTGGGTCATCACAACACCGTATGAACTATGGTTTGGCAAGAAACCTAAGATGTTGTTTCTTAAAGTTTGGGGTTGCGATGCTTATGTGAAAAAGTTTCAACCTGATAAGCTCGAACCGAAATTGAAAAAGTGCGTCTTCGTAGGATACCCAAAAGAAAATGTTGGGTACACCTTCTATCACAGATCCGAAGGCAAGATCTTTGTTGCTAAGAATGGATCCTTTCTAGAGAAGGATTTTCTCTCGAAAAAAGTGAATGGGAGGAAAGTAGAACTTGATGAGGTAGTTGTCCCTTCTCTCGAGTTGGAGAGTAGTTCATCACAGAAATCAGTTCGAGTGATGCCTACACCAATTAGTGAGGAAGTTAATGATGATGATCATAAAACTTCAGATCAAGTTACTACCGAACCTCATAGGTCAACTAGAGTATGTTCCACACCAGAGTGGTATGGTAATCCTGTTTTGGAAGTCATGTTACTAGACCATGACAAACCTGTGAACTATGAGGAAGCGATGATGAGCCCAGATTCTGCAAAATAGCTTGAGGCCATGAAATGTGAGATGGGATCCATGTATGAAGAACAAAGTGTGGACTTTGGTTGACTTGCCCGATGGTCGGCAAGAAATTGAGAATAAATGGATCTTCAAGAGGAAGGCAGACACTGACAGTAGTGTTACTATCTACAAAGCTCGAATTGTCGCAAAAAGGTTTTCGACAAGTTCAAGGTGTTGACTACAATGAGATTTTCTCACTCGTAGTGATGCTTAAGTCTGTGTGAATCATGCAATTGCCACATTTTAGGAAATATGGCAAATGGATGTCAAAACTGCATTCCTTAATGGATTTCTTAAAGAAGAGTTGTATATGATGCAACAAGAAGGTTTTGTCAATCCTAAAGGTGCTAACAAAGTGTGCAAGGTCCAGCGATCCATCTATGGACTGGTGCAAGCATCTCGGAGTTGGAATATACGCTTTGATGAGTTGATCAAAGCATATAGTTTTATACAGACTTGCGGCGAAACCTGTATTTACAAGAAAACGAGTGGGAGCACTACAACATTTCTGATAAGTATATGTGAATGACATATTGTTGATCAAAAATAATGTGGAATTTTCTGGAAAGCATAAAGGAGTGTTTGAAAGGAGTTTTTCAAAAAAAAAGACCTCAGTGAAGCTGCTTACATATTGAGCATCAAGATCTATAGAGATAGATCAAGACGCTTGATAAGATTTTTCAATGAGTGCATACCTTGACAAGATTTTGGCGTAGTTCAAAATGGAATAGTCAAAGAAGGAGTTCTTGCCTGTGTTGCAAGGTGTAATGTTGAGTAAGACTCAAAACCTGACCATGGCCAAAAAATAGAAAGAGAATGGAAAGTCATTCCCTATGCCTCAGTCATAGGTTCTATAAAGTATGCTATGTTGTGTACAAGACCTATTGTGTACCTCACCATGAGTTTGACAAGAGGGTACAATAAGTGATCCAGGAGTGGATCACTTGACAACAGTCAGAATTATCCTTAGTGGAATAAGGATATGTTTCTCGATTTTGCAGGTGACAAAAAGTTCGTCGTAAAAAATTACGTCGATGCAATGTTTGACACCGATCTGGATGACTCTAAGTCTCAATCTGGATACATATTGAAAGTGGGAGCAATAAGCTAGAGTAGCTCCATGGAGAGCATTGTAGACATAGAAATATGCAAAATACATACTGATCTGAACGTGGCAGACCCGTAGACTGAACTTCTCTCATAAGCAAAACATGATCACACCTTAGTACTCTTTGGGTGTTAATCACATAGCAATGTGAACTAGATTATTGACTCTAGTAAACCCTTTGAGTGTTGGTCACATGGTTATGTGAACTATGGGTGTTAATCACATAAAGATGTGAACTATTGGTCTTAAATTGCATGGCGATGTGAACTAGATTATTGACTCTAGTGCAAGTGGGAGACTGAAGGAAATATGCCCTAGGGGCAATAATAAAGTTGTTATTTATATTTCCTTATATCATGATAAAAGTTTATTATTCATGCTAGAATTGTATTAACCGAAAACTTAGTACATGTGTGAATACATAGACAAACAGAGTGTCCCTAGTATGCCTCTACTTGACTAGCTTGTCTATCAAAGATGGTTATGTCTCCTAACCATAGACATGTGTTGTCATTTGATGAACAGGATCACATCATTAGGAGAATAATGTGATGGACAAGACCCATGAAGAAGCATTCGTTAGCTTAGCATTATGATCGTTGCAGTTTCATTGCTACTGCTTTCTTCATGACTTATACATGTTCCTCAGACTATGAGATTATGCAACTCCCGAATACCGGAGGAACATCTTCTGTGATATCAAATGTCACAACGTAACTGGGTTATTATAAAGATGCTCTACAGGTGTCTCCGAAGGTGTTTGTTGGGTTGGCATAGATTGAGATTAAGATTTGTCACTCCGTGTTTCGAAGAGGTATCTCTGGGCCCTCTCGATAATGCTCATCACTATAAGCCTTGCAAGCAATGTGGCTAATGAGTTAGTTGCAGGATGAAGTATTACGGAACGAGTAAAGAGACTTGCCAGTAATGAGATTGAACTAGGTATGATGATACTGACGATTGAATCTCATGCAAGTAACATACTGATGACAAAGGGAACAACGTATATTGTTATGCGGTTTGACCGACAAAGATCTTCGTAGAATATGTATGAGCCAATATTTTCATCCAGGTTCCGCTATTGGTTATTGACCGAAGATGTGTCTAGGTCATGTCTACATAGTTCTCGAACCCGTAGGGTCCGCACACTTAATGTTCGATGACGATTTGTATTGTGAGTTATGTGATTTGATGAACCGAAGGTTATTCGGAGTCCCGGATGAGATTACGGACATGACGAGGAGTCTCGAAATGGTCGAGAGGTAAAGATCGATATATTGGAAGGATATATTCGGACATCGGAAAGGTTCCGAGTGATTCGGGTATTCGGAGTATCAGAGAGTTACGGGAATTCGCCGGGGGAAATACTAGGCCTTAATGGGCCATACGAGAAAAGAGAGAAGGGCCTCAAGGGGTGGCTGCCCCCCCCCATGGGCTGGTCCGAATTGGACTAGGAGGGGGCGGCACCCCCTCCTTTCTTCTCCCCTCTTCCTCCTTCCCTTCCTTCTCCTAGTTGGAATAGGAAGGGGGGGGGGGCGAATCCTACTTGGACCGGGAGTCCAAGTAGGACTCCCCCCTTTGGCGCGCCCCCTCTAGGGTCGGCCTCCTCTTCCTCCCTCCTTTATATATGTGGGCAGGGGGCACCCTAGAGACACAAGTTGATCTTTTAGCCGTGTGTGGTGCCCCCCTCCATAGTTACACACCTCATTCATATTGTCGTAGTGCTTAGGCGAAGCCCTGCGCCAGTAACTTCATCATCACCATCGCCACGCCATCGTGCTGATGAAACTCTTCCTCGGCCTCAACTGGATCAAGAGTACGAGGGACGTCATCGAGCTGAACGTGTGCTGAACATGGAGGTGTCGTGCATTCAGTACTTAATCGGTTGGATCGTGAAGAAGTTCGACTACATCAACCCCGTTATTGAAATTCTTCCGCTTTCGGTCTACGAGGGTACATGGACACACTCTCCCCTCTTGTTGCTATGCATCACCTAGATAGATCTTGTGTGATCGTAAGAGCTTTTTTGAAATTATCGCGTTCCCCAACGGGGGAGGCAGAAGCCAATGGCTGGTTAAGAAAATGTTTTACTACGGATCGAGATGGCACGATGTAATGTATATGGATACATAGAATCACACACCCTACTCTTTATCAATGCCATCTATAAAACTTTCCAAGGCACAGTTTCATTGAGAGTACCATGCGGCAGGCATTACTTGGTCATATAATAAGCTAAGAGGTATTTCCTGCCCATCCGGCTCCACGGGTCCAAATCGAGCCATATGTTCAGGATCTAGTTTGGTAAACCGGGTCTTCACCATCGCCCAGGCCTCACGTGCTCCTTCCAGGAAGGCTGATTTCTTCCATAAGTCAAAGCACCGCCTCGCTCCCTTAAAGCGGTTGGCTGATACGTCTCCAACGTATCTATAATTTTTGATTGTTCCATGCTATTATATTACCCTTTTTGGATGTTTATGGGCTTTATTTTACACATTTATATCATTTTTGGGACTAACCTACTGACCGGAGGCCCAGCCCGTATTGCTGTTTTTTTTTGCCTATTTCAGTATCTCGAAGAAAAGGAATATCAAACGGAGTCCAAAGGAATGAAACCTTTAGGAGCGTGATTTTTGGAATGAACGTGATCCAAAGGACTTGGAGTGCAAGTCAAGAAGCAGCCGAGGCGGCCACGAGAGGGGAGGGCGCGCCCACCCCTACAGGGCGCACCCCCTGTCTCGTGGGCCCCTCGGGCGGCCACCGACGTACTTCTTCCTCCTATATAAGCCTACATACCCCGAAAACATCTAGGGAGCCAACGAAACACAATTTCCACCGCCGTAACCTTCTGTATCGACGAGATCCCATCTTGGATCCTTCGCCGGTGCTCTGCCGGAGGGGGAATCGACCATGGAGGGCTTCTACATCAACACCATAGCCCCTCCAATGAGTTGTGAGTAGTTTACCACAGACCTTCGGGTCCATAGTTATTAGCTAGATGGCTTCTTCTCTCTTTTTGGATCTCAATACAATGTTCTCCCCCTCTCTTGTGGAGATCTATTCGATGTAAACTCTTTTTGCGGTGTGTTTGTCGAGATCCGATGAATTGTGGGTTTATGATCAAGTTTATCTATGAGAAATATTTGAATCTCCTCTGAATTCTTTTATGTATGATTGAGTTATCTTTGCAAGTATCTTCGAATTATCAGTTTGGTTTGGCCTACTAGATTGATCTTTCTTGCCATGGGAGAAGTGCTTAGCTTTGGGTTCAATCTTGTGGTGTCCTTCCCCAGTGACAGAAAGGGTTGCAAGGCACGTATTGTATTGTTGCCATCGAGGATAAAAATATGGGGTTTATATCATATTGCATGAGTTTATCCCTCTACATCATGTCATCTTGCTTAATGCGTTACTCTGTTCTTTATAAATTTAATACTCTAGATGCAGGCAGGATTCGGTCGATGTGTGGAGTAATAGTAGTAGATGCAGGCAGGAGTCGGTCTACTTGTTGCGGACGTGATGCCTATATACATGATGATGCCTAGATAATCTCATAATTATTCGCTTATCTATCAATTGATCGACAGTAATTTGTTCACCCACCGTAATACTTATGCTATCTTGAGAGAAGCCTCTAGTGAAACCTATGGCCCCCGGGTCTATCTTTTATCATATTTGCTTTCAATCTACTTTTATTTGCATCTTTACTTTTTGCATCTATCTTATAAAATACCAAAAATATATTTATCTTATCATACTATGTCTATCAGATCTCACTTTCGCAAGTGGCCGTGAAGGGATTGACAACCCCTTTATTGCGTTGGTTGCGAGTTCTTTGTTTGTTTATGTAGGTGCGTGGGACTTTTGAGGAGCCTCCTACTGGATTGATACCTTGGTTCCTAAAAAATGAGGGAAATACTTACGCTACTATTGCTGCATCACCCTTTCCTCTTCAAGGAAAACCAACGCAAGCTCAAGACGTAGCACCGGCCAGCTCTGCCATGCTCTCTGGCGGTACTTCCAGCGGCCATAATGCCTTTAACCATGATTTTCATGGCCTTCCAGGCTCTATCATGCGTTTTGGTCAGCTCCTTCAAAAGGTTCCCACTAAAGGAACTGGCCTTCTCTTCCGCCGGTCCTGTCAAGAGATCTAGCAAACAGGGGTAGCATGTTTTTTTTCAAAATATCATGATCATTCAAATACATGCAGTTACTTGTAACTTACCGAATATGCCACCTTTCAGCTTCTGGTTCTCCTCCAGGGCTTGCGCCAACTGAGATTTCACACTCTTGATTTCGTCGGCTTTCTGCTGATTTTCCGCCTTGAGCTCATTCTTTTCCTCCTGACTTTGTGCACACTCGTTTGCTAGCCTCCAGCTCCCTCTGCTATTGGTTCACGGATTCGGTGGCTACAGGGAGAGCATGGTGTTAAACACGCCATACAACTTTTTAAGCACCCTCAAGTTTCTCCACTTACCAGGGATTTTTTTGGTAGCTTTCTTGGCTGCGTCCAGTTTGCTTTAGTATCGGCCAACTATGTCCGGCTCAGATCGAGGTCTTCGAACAACTTGTTATTCTGTTCCCTCATGGCCTCCAATATCAAGATAATTCAGATCCTTAACTCATTTGTCCCGCCCAAATTAAGGCTTGGGGGCTACCAGGTTAGGGATTATGATATGCTCTTAAGCTATTTAAATCTCGCACCTGCATTTTGGCAGAAAAAAGGCTGGCGATCCCTTCAAGCCTTGTTCGGGCTGCTCCAAGGTACGCATCCACCAAATTAAATGCATTTAATTCCTAGTCGATGAAGGCAGCATGACGTAAAGATTCTCTCCGGTGGCAGTGATTCATCACACTCTCAACTTCGGAGTTGGTAACTGAAACATCATCGAGATCCTACGGAGGTGCGCCAGCGGCTGCATGTTCGGCGGGGGCCCTAGCCTATGCCGAAGGTCCAGGATTGGAACCACGCCTCGACACGCCCGGGGAGTCTTCGGATTGGCGCTGTGGTACTCTTCTTCTGCAAAGCTAAGCGTACATCAGAAGAAAGGCATTAAGAACGAATCTTGTCATGGTCCCAAACACATTACCTTTGGGCCGAGGGAGCGGTTGTTTCCGCTCCGGCGGAGGCCTTCCGCTTGGATCCCCCGTTATGGGCCGAGGTCAGCATAGTCCGTGCTCCTCCCATGACAGGTCGGTATGTAGTGCGGCGACTCTTGGGAGTAGAAGTCAGCACATTCGGGATGTGATACGTCTCCAATGTATCTATAATTTTGGATTGTTCCATGCTATTATATTACCCGTTTTGGATGTTTATGGGCTTTAATTTACACTTCTATATCATTTTTGGGACCAACCTATTAATCGGAGGCCCAACCCATATTGCTATTTTTTTTGCCTATTTTAGTGTTTTGAAGAAAAGGAATATCAAACGGAGTCCAAACGGAAGGAAACCTTCGGGAGAGTTATTTTTGGAACGGAAGCAATCCAAGAGACTTGGACTGGAAGTCAGGGAAGCTTCGAGCTGGCCATGAGGCAGGGAGGCGCGCCCTACCCCCTGGGCACGCTCCCCATCCTCGTGGGCCCCTCGTGGCTCCCCTGACCGACTTCTTTCGCCTATATATGTCCATATACCCTAAAAACATCGAGGAGCACAATAGATCGGGAGTTCCGCTGCCGCAAGCCTCTGTAGCCACCAAAAACCAATTGGGACCCTGTTCCGGCACCCTGTCGGAGGGGGGATCCCTCACCGGTGGCCATCTTCATCATCCCGGCGCTCTCCGTGACGAGGAGGGAGTAGTTCACCCCCGGGGCTGAGGGTATGTACCAGTAGCTATGTGTTTGATCTCTATCTCTCTTGTGTTCTTGATTTGGCACGATCTTGATGTATCGCGAGCTTTGCTATTATAGTTGGATCTTATAATGTTTCTCCCCCTCTACTCTCTTGTGATGAATTGAGTTTTCCCCTACACTTTGTCTTGTCGGATTGAGTCTTTAAGGATTTGAGAACACTTGATGTATGTCTTGCCGTGCTTATCTTTGGTGACGATGGGATATTCACGTGACCTACTTGATGTATGTTTTGGTGATCAACTTGCGGGTTCAATGAACTTATGTATATGGGTTGGCACACATTTTCGTCTTGACTCTCTAATAGAAACTTTGGGGCACTCTATGAAGTACTCCCTCTGTCCCGAAATGTAGGACGTTTTTTGATACTATGATAGTGTCAAAAAGCGTCTTACATTTTGGGACGGAGGGAGTACTTTTTGTTGGTTTGAATAGATGAATCTGAGATTGTGTGATGCATATCGTATAATCATACCCATAGATACTTGAGGTGACATTGGAGTATCTAGGTGACATTAGGGTTTTGGTTGATTTGTGTCTTAAGGTGTTATTCTAGTATAAACTCTATGATAGATAGAACAGAAAGAATAGCTTCGTGTTATTTTTACTACGGACTCTTGAATAGATCGATCAGAAAGGATAACTTTGAGGTGGTTTCGTACCCTACCAAAATCTCTTCGTTTGTTCTCCGCTATTAGTGACTTTGGAGTGACTCTTTGTTGCATGTTGAGGGATAGTTATATGATCCAGTTATGTTATTATTGTTGAGAGAACCTGCACTAGTGAAAGTATGAACCCTAGGCCTTGTTTCCTAGCATTGCAATACCGTTTGTGCTCACTTTTATCATTAGTTACCTTGCTGTTTTTATATTTTCAGATTACAAAAACCTATATCTACCATCCATATTGCACTTGTATCACCAACTCTTCGCCCAACTAGTGCACCTATACAATTTGCCATTGTATTGGGTGTGTTGGGGACACAAGAGACTCTTTGTTATTGGTTGCAGGGTTGTTTGAGAGAGATCATCTTCATCCTACGCCTCCCACGGATTGATAAACCTTAGGTCATCCACTTGAGGGAAATTTTCTACTGTCCTACAAACATCTGCACTTGGAGGCCCAACAACGTCTACAAGGAGAAGGTTGCGTAGTAGACATCAAGCTCTTTTCTAGCGCCGTTGCCAGGTAGGTTAGTGCTTGAAGGTATATCTTTAGATCTTGCAATCGAATCTTTTAGTTTCTTGTCTTATCACTAGTTTAGTCTATAAAAGAAAACTACAAAAAAATGGAATTGAGGGTGCCTCATATGCTTCATATTTTTA
Organism: Triticum dicoccoides; assembly: GCF_002162155.2. Taxonomy (NCBI): domain Eukaryota; kingdom Viridiplantae; phylum Streptophyta; class Magnoliopsida; order Poales; family Poaceae; genus Triticum; species Triticum dicoccoides. The sequence continues at coordinate 526,630,322 of NC_041391.1, read as the reverse complement.
ATGTATTTCGTGAAAATAAGGATTCCGATAATTGTGCTCAATTGCTAGAGGAAGAATGCATTAGAATGTTTTGACTAAATGTTTGAATGATGAGCATGATTGCAATGTTGTTAGTATGAATTCCTTGAATATCCATGATGCTAATGATATGCAAAGCCACAAGCTTGGGGATGCTATGTTTCATGAAGATGATATTTTTAGTCCCCCAATTTTTGATGAGAATATTTCTTATGATGAAAGCATGCCTCCTATTTATGATGATTATATTGATGAAAGTGGATTTGGAGAGGTCACTATTTCAGATGAGGTTCAAATTGATTATGAGAATAAAGCTCCTATCTATGATAATTATTGTGATGACATGTATGCTATAAAGAACAATGATAACCATGAAACTTGTCATCTTGATTTTAATCTTCAATTGGATTATGCCTCACATCATAGTTATTTTGTTGAGTTTGCTCCCACTACTATTCATGAGAAGAATTTTGCTTATGTGGAGAGTAATAAAATGCTTGTAGATCATGAAAAGAATGCTTTATGTGATAGTTATATTGTTGAATTCATTCATGATGCTACTAAAAATTATTATGAGGGAGGAATATATGCTTGTAGGAATTGCAATAATATCAAGTTTCCTCTCTATGTGCTTAAAGTTTTAAAGTTAAGCTTGTTTCGCCTTCCTATGCTAGTTGATTATTGTTCCCATAAGTTGTTTGCTCACAAAATCCCTATGCATAGGAAGTGGGTTAGACTTAAATATGCTAGTCATATTCTTCATGATGCTCCCGCTATGTTTCAATTCTTATCTTTTATGCGAGCATCATTGAAAACATCATGCCTAGCTAAAAGGCATTAAAGAAAAGTGTTTGTTGGGAGACAACCCAATATTTACCTTTACTGTTTTTGTGTGTTCACATGTTTTTTCTACTGTAGTAATCATGTTTTATATCTTTTGTTTTAATAAAGTGCCAAGTAAGACCTTTAGGATAGCTTACGGTGATAGTTGTGTTGATCCTGCTGAAAATCAGAAACTTTTGTGCCCAGTAAATTAGTTTTGATAATTCAGAGAAACGATATTGTGATCTGATTCTTTTTTCTATGGATTGGTACACAATGTCACAGGGTTTCCTAATTTTGTAAGATTTTTGGAGTTACAGAAGTATTCGGGAGTTACTGATTACTACAGACCGTTCTGTTTTTGACAGATTGTATTTTCTATGTGTTGTTTGCTTATTTTGATGAATCTATGAGTAGTATCAGAGGGTATGAACCATAGATAAGTTGGAATACAGTAGATATTACACCAATATGAATTTAGAATGAGTTCATAACAGTACCTAAGTGGTGATTTATTTTCTTATACTAATGGAGCTTACGAGTTTTCTGTTGAGTTTTGTGTTGTGAAGTTTTCAAGTTTTGGGTAAAGATTCAATGGACTATGGAACAAGGAGTGGCAAGAGCCTAAGCTTGGGGATTCCCAAGGCACCCCAAGGTAATATTCGAGAACAACCAAGATCCTAAGCTTGGGGATGCCCCGGATGGCATCCCCTCTTTCGTCTTCATTTATCGGTAACTTTACTTGGAGCTATATTTTTATTCACGACATGATATGTGTTTTGCTTGGAGCATCTTGTATGATATGAGTCTTTGCTTTTTAGTTTACCACAATCATCCTTGATTTACACACCTCTTGGGAGAGACACACATGATTTGGAATTTATTAGAATACTCTATGTGCTTCACTTATAGCTTTTGAGCTAGACAGTTTTGCTCTAGTGCTTCACTTATATCTTTCAGAGCACGGCGGTGGTTTTATTTTGTAGAAATTATTGATCTCTCATGCTTCACTTATATTATTTTGAGAGTCTTTTAGAACAACATGGTATTTGCTATGGTTATAAAATTGGTCCTAGAATGATGAGCATCCAAGTTGGGTATAATAAAAACTATCATAGAAAGTGCATTAAACACTATGATCAATTTGATGCTTGATAATTGTTTTGAGATATAAAGGTGGTAATGTTAGAGTCATGCTAGTTGGGTAATTATGAAATTGAGAAATACTTGTGTTAAGGTTGGCAAGTCCCATAGCATGCACGTATGGTAAAAGTTGTGTGACAAATTTATTGCATGGGGTGCTCTTTTAATTGTCTTCCTTATGTGTGGAGGTCGGGATCACGCGATGGTTAAATCCTACCAACCCTTCCCCTAGGAGCATGCGTAGTACTTCCTCCGTTCCTAAATGTATGTCTTTGTAGAGATTTCACTATGGACTACATACGGAGCAAAATGATTGAATCTACACTCAAAATGCATCTATATACATCCGTATGTGGTTCATAGTGGAATCTCTACAAAGACATATATTTAGGAACGGAGGGAGTAGTACTTTGCTTCGAGGGCAAGTAAACTTTTGCAATAAGTATATGAGTTCTTTATGACTAATGTGAGTCCTTGGATTATACGCACTCTCACCCTTCCACCATTGCTAGCCTTTATTATTGTAACATCTCAAATTTTTAATTTGGAATGTTATACATTAGATCATCATTGCATATCATATTTTATTTGCATTTTGGCTTGATCCTAGAAATTCTACGCAACTCAAGGACCCACGAAGAGAGTTGGGAATTTTGTTATTTTCATATTTGAGTTTTTCTCAAATTTTGAAAATAGGATCATTTGATTTTTATTATTTTATCTTCAAATATTTCTATTATAAAAATATGAGAGAGGGAATAAAATGACTTTCCCAAAATAAAGAAATATTGAGGATTTAATGATAAAATCAAATAAGATTTTATTTCAGAGTTTTTTGCTATTTTATTTGAATTTAGGAAAATTGCACGATTTTCAAAACTGCATTTTAGGGCCAAGAAAATGTTCATCTCGTCTTAAATATTTTATTTAGATGGTGAAAATATGTTTTGGCATTTTTAGAATTTTATTTCATTTTCTAGAATTTTTCTTAGTTTTGGTGAAATTTATTTAAAAAACAAAATCTTTCCCCGCGGACCGAACTGGGCCGAAGGCCCAGCCGGCCCACCTGCCCGCGCCGCCTCGCCCGAGCGTGGCCGAGCCGGACTCCCGCCGGAGTCCGGGTCCGCGCCGTCGCCACCACTCGGGGGTGCCCCCTCCCCCAAGTCGGATGCCCCCCTCTCCTTAAATACCCCGCCACTCTC
>NC_041391.1:526591094-526626604 GCF_002162155.2 Triticum dicoccoides | reverse complement strand
CCCGTCCCGCCCCGCCGCCAGCCGCCCGCAGTAGCAGCCGCCGCCGCCGCCGTGTGCCGCGCCCGCCTCCGCCGCCCGCCCGCGCGCCACCCTCCGCCACCACCGCTCGCCTCCCGCCGCCGCTAGGAGCCCCGCCGGAGCCGCCGGACCTCGCCAGAGCCCCGCCGAGGTAGCTGCCCGCCGTTGCCGGTTTTCTAGAGAAAACCGATTCGGTTCTTTTAGAAAACCCTAGGTTTTATTATTATTTTTAGATTATTTTTTTATTTTTGCGGTTTATTTATTTGGCGAGCATTCGCTCGTTGTTAGTTTTAACAAATGAGTTTCATCGTTTAGTTGCAGACAGCGAATGCCCGCTCGTTAGCTTGTTCATCAGTTTTTATTTTTTTGGATTTTCCGCGATAATTCCAGATCGCGATTTCTGATCCGATTTTCGTTTTAGTATAACTTTTCGCTCGTTTATCGGAATCAAACGATTCAAGCGCCTAGAGTTTCGTCTCGAAACCCTCTTTCCGTTTAACCAACTCAAACAAGTTTTTGCTACTGTAAAATTTGACTTAGGTCCATATTAGTAAATGAAGCTTGTTTCTTTTGCCGTTTGACTTTCGTTGCTTCGTTTGATTTGATTCTTTTTGCAAACCGGAGTTCTTAAGTTGAACTTTCTGGTTAGATCTCTTACTTGAGTTTTACCTGTGCATTATATGAGTACTTATTGTATGCTTGTTTGTTTGCGATAGAGTACCCGGAGTGCGCCGCTTGCTACTTCGAATCTCTAGGTTTCACGGATCATCAGCAAGGCAAGTAACACTTTGATCATACCTCTTTACCACCCAGTTTTATTGCATTATATCAATCCTCAAACAATTGCATGATTAGGATCTGATTAATATGTGGGTTTTGGGAAGTAGATGAGGTAGCACCTATTACCTTGCTATTTATCAAACCTTTGGGAGTTACTTATATGTTTGCTTATATTGCTATGCTATGCTAGTAGACGTGGATTGGATGAGTGTTTCCATGACAGATGTGAGATGGTTATTTAATGGTTTATTTAAGGTGGCAACTTTAAATACACATCTGGGTGGATTGAGGCACCTGGGGATCCCAGTGATTACCTATTTTTTTATGGACCGCCACCCAGGCTCAAAGGGATCATAAGATTATTCATGCTAGAAACTTCCGTGTGCAGCCACAAGCTACTATGGGCTCTAGCATAGTTGATTAAGTCGTGTGAACTCTTATAGTGGTAGACTAGTAGATGTAGGGGAAAGTAGGTGTAACTGTCTACCTGATCGTAAGGTGCAAACGCTTCTGAAAGACTATGTCTCGTCCATCTGTTTCTAAAACACCATGTAGTGCGAGAATCCCAACGGAGGAGATCGAGTCTTGTGGGGAAAAGTCGCAAACCTCTGCAGAGTGTACAAACTAATCATGGTTAGCCGTGTCCCCGGTTATGGACGTTTTGAGTATCTAGTACTTGGATTATCATGTGAATCTCATCATGTTACTCTAATTTAATTTGTTGGGTTTAATGATGATGCTTAATTGGGATTGAGTTGGGTGAACCTTCTCAATGTTTAACAACCACCATGATAGTTAAAAATGTATTCCTATGTTGTAGGAAAAAAATGGCTTTATGAAAAACTGTAACCATAGAGCTTTCCACCAGCCATATATGCATGTAGTGATAGCATTATTATGTTCATTACTCTCTATGTGTTACATTGCCAGCATATTCCATGTGCTGACCCATTTTCGGGCTGCAACGTTCATGTTGTAGACTTTTCAAACGACGAGTAAGGTGCCTTAGGTCGTGGTCTTACACTCAGTGATGCTGTTGGAGTTGATGGACTTGCTTATCTTCCAAGCCTTCCGCTATTATCGTTATTAGATGGCCTTAAGCCATATTTATTGTAATAAGTTCTCTTTTGAGACATTCGTTGTAATAAGTGTGTGATTGCTACTCTATTATAAATCCTTCAAGTACTGTACGTGTCAGCATTACTGATCCAGGGATGACACTAATGCACAAAGATCAGACTGTTTGAGGTCTGGTCGCCACAAGATGGTATCAGAGTGCATGCTGACTGTAGGACACGGCCACTAAGCTAAAGCCCTAGATCACTACTTTCTCTTCTCATTTCTGACTCCTCATCTTTTCTACTCTTTTAGGATCGCGGATGCAAGGAACAAGTTCACGCAACCGGATGAAGATACGCCCTTTGGACGCCACTTGAAGGAAGTCACTAAGTACTTGAACATAGGAGTACCTAGTTTCACCGGGACCTACATCGGCACTTTACCCGAAGAGGACCGTTGGATGATTCAAGTTCAAGTACTAGGAAGGACGTTCATGCCCGTCATTGAGCCCATAGAGTTTTCCTTCGACGCACCAACCTGGAGTCTAGGAAAGAGCATGGCAGCCCACATCACAATGGGGCACATTGGAGAAGTTTACCACAAGGATCTCAAGGATACTATTTATCAGATTTGTGGGCGCCGAGATGCACAATGGGAGATGATCAGCACCAGAAAGGATAGATCAATTGCAGCTTTCATCCAGGAGTTGAATCAGCACATTCGCCGCCAGGAGAACCAGATGTGCGCATGCATGATAGATCTGAAGAAGGCTATGACCAAGATCACAGAACTGGAGGAAGAACTCAAGTCTACACGCGATGGATATGAGGAAGAAATGGCGACACTCATGGAGAAGAATGAAGATCTAAAGAAGAAGCTAAAGGTGTTTATGGGATTTCCCGCAACTGGAGGAGAAGACGATGATTGCACTTGTCCAGAGAACTACATCATCATGGACGACACCGACTCGCACCCAGACGATAGCGATGATGACTATGTTGATGAAGCTGGAGAAGATATCATGGAGTCTTCAGCCGAACAATTTTTCTGGTCGACCATCATAACAGTAGTAGTATTCCCCCCATGTATATAGCATAGTCCGAGCACTTTTGTAACGATAGTTAGATCATTGTATACCCTTGTTTGAATTGATTGAAGTGTTATTGTTTGCATTTGTCTCATGTGCATATGGGTAGTGACTTTCTCTCTAGACCTCATTCTATTCTGTATTCTCATCCTTTCTAAACCCTCAGATGCCTCCGAGACGTGACAATGGATTTGCTTTCCCACCGGAGCTCACTTAGTTGATCCAGCAGCAGAATGCATTGATGCAACTTCTAGTCCACAATCAAAATCAGGGGAACAACAACAACAACAACCCACCACCAGCACCACCTGTTGATCACTTAACCCGTTTCCTTAGACTAAATCCGCCGGTGTTCTCTAGTAGCACCGAGCCGATAATCGTAGATGATTGGCTCCGCAAGACAGGAAGGGAGTTGACCACTACAGGATGCACGGATGCGGAAAAGGTGTGTTTTGCCGCACACTAGCTAGACGGACCCGCAACATCATGGTGGGAGAATTTCACAGCCATTTATCCTATAGACACTATCACATGGGACCAGTTTTAGCAGGCTTTTCGTACTGCCCATGTTTCAGCAGGAGCTATGGCCATGAAGAAGCGTGAGTTTCACAACTTACGCCAAGGAGGACGTACTGTTGGCTAGTATGTGGATGACTTTAGTAAACTAGCACGTTATGCCCCAGATGACGTTGCTATGGATGCAGCTAAGCAGGAGAAGTTTCTAGAAGGACTGAATGATGAGCTGAGCATGCAGTTGATGGTAGCAACCTTCAACAACTACCAGGAGTTGGTAGATTGTGCCCTCATGATTGAAGGGAAGCAGCAGCAGATTGACAACTGCAAGAGGAAGTATGGACAAGGGAAGTACAATTCTGGAGCTCTGCAGAAACCTTGTTTTACCCCAAATTAAGGAGGACATTTTCAGCATACCCATGGAGGAGGGAGCTCGCACAATCATAGTGGCCCCAAGAATGGTAATGGGAATGGAGGAAGCAACGACCATAACCATACCAACCCATCAACCCTAGCCAAGAGGGATCTGAGCCAAGTCACTTGCTATAAGTGTCAGAAGACTGGACATTATGCCTATGAATGTCCTGAAGCTAAGAATGGAAATGACAATGGAAGCTCTGGGAAGAAGCCGAACCCTTTCAACAAGGGGCAGGTGAACCAAGTTAACGTGGAGGAGGTTGAAGCCCAGCCAGATGTAGTAATAGGTAAGTTTTTGGTTAAGTCATTTACTGCAATCGTTCATTTTTATACTGGTGCATCGCATTCATACATATCAAGGGGATTTGTGGATAAGTATAAACTACCCACCAAAGTTCTTAGAACACCAATGTTAGTAAGCTCACCAGGAGCGGAGTATATGGCCAGCCAAGGATGTTTTCAAGTGCCATTGAGCATAGGTAGGCATGTTTTCCCCTCGGATTTAATCATTCTGGAATCGCAAGGTTTGGATGTGATTCTGGGTATGGATTGGCTATCGATGTACGGAGGAAACATCGATTGCGCCAGTAAGTCGATTTTGCTTACCACCCCAGAAGGGAGGAGGATCAAGTATGTATCACGGCATGAGCCGAAGAGGACCCAAGTAAATTCCTTATTAGGAGTTGTGTAGGAGGAAGTACCAGTGGTGAAGGATTTCCCCGATGTATTTCTGGATGAGTAACCAGGCATGCCACCGGATAGAGACATTGAGTTTTTCATTGAGCTTTTGCCAGGCACAGGGCCAATATCTAAGAGACCGTACAGGATGCCCGCCCAAGATTTGGAGGAAATTAAGAAGCAGATTAAGGAGTTACTGGATAAAGGTTACATTTGCCCGAGTTCTTCACCTTGGGGATCGCCAGTGCTTCTAGTGGAGAAGAAGGATGGATCATTGCGGATGGTTGTTGATTATCGAGGATTGAACGAAGTGACGATCAAGAACAAGTACCCGTTGCCGATGATCAACGATTTGTTTGACCAGTTGCAAGGAGCTAAGGTATTTTCCAAGATCGATCTGCGATCAGGATACCACAAGTTGAAAATTCGAGAGCAGGATATACCTAAGACGGCTTTTACCACCAGGTACGGGCTGTACGAGTATACCGTTATGTCATTTGGTCTGACTAACGCACCTGCCTATTTAATGAACATTATGAACAAGGTGTTTATGGAGTTTTTGCATAAGTATGATGTCGCACTGCATATACTAAAGGTGTCTCGTCATATTGATTGATGCGGGATACAAAAAAAGATAATAGTTTTATGTAAGGACATGCTTAATAGACAGATGTACTATGTACTAAATACAGGAAGGCATGTCACATTAACAGGTATAATGTATAAGCTAAGCAGACTAGCACATGGAGTTTAACCAGATTGGAGGAATTACAATCTAGACACCATATGCAACATGCAACCACATATCACGCTGCCAAGTTAGAGCAAGCACCTGCGATGCTAGTGTAGGGAAAATGTGGTAATCAACTACAAAGCTACGTTCACTATCTTCATCTAGCCTTGCTATTTCTTGAGAATCATGTCCGGAGGCTGACGCTGCATTCTTTAAATGAGGAGTAGTCCACTTGCCTGCCTGCCTCATCATAGGTGATTGATGAGGGATACACAAGAACATTAGTTTGATGTAAGAACATGGTTAATACACAGATGTACTAGCATGTACCAAAAATAGGAAGGCATGTCATATTCAAAGGTATAATGTGTAAGCTAAGCAGATGCAATTTAACCAAATTGGAAGCAATACAAGCTAGCACTACAAAAAAAAGACACATCCGTGACATTTTGGGCCGAACGAAGATTTTTTCTGTCATACATATGACACTTCTATGGTGATATTGTGACAAAACCCGGTATCATCATAGATGTGGTGGGCTCCTACTTCTATGACAAAAAATCATGACAGAAAATGGGCTTTTCGTCCTGGGCGGGCCGGAGACGCAACTGCATGACATTCTTTGTGCCGTCCTTGACAAAAAAAACCATGGTAGCAGCGAGGGGGAGGAAAATTTCGGGGAGTTGCCGGTTACGGTGGGAGTCGGGGGCCGAGCGATGCGCGTTTCTCTCGTACACGTGCGAGGCATTGGCTCTAACTGAACCCGAGCGAGGCGTTGGGCTCTAACTGAACCCGAGCCATTGCACTGCAGGCTACACCTTACTGAACCCGAGCAATCGATCGATGGCTGTTAACTGAAGCCGATGGAGCGATTCCTTCGCTACTGCTGCTAACTGAAGCCGATCGATTGGATGAACAGTGAGCGTTGCCGGGGGGGGGTTGGATGAACAGTGAGCGGTGGCGTTGCCTCTGGATGAACAGGACCCCGTGGTGTGGAGGGCTGGATGAACAGTAGACGATGGAGGGGTGGCCGTGGAGGGGTGGTTGAACAGGACCCCGTGGTGTGGAGGGCTGGATGAACAGTAGACGGTGGATGGCTGGATGAACGCTAGACGGTGGAGGGGTGGTTGAACAGTAGCCGGTGGAGTAGCGCGCGGTGGAGGCTAGATGAACAGGAGCCCGTGGAGGCTGGAGGAGGTCGACGGTAGCCCGTGGAGGCTGGAGGAGGTCGACGGTGGAGATGAACAATATCCCATGGAGTCCCGTTTTGCGATATGACACAATCCTCCTGATGAACAGGACCCCCCTTTCGACCATGCGCTCCAACACAAGTCCGTTTCATCCGTTTTGCAGTACGCCACACCCCTCTCGATCAACAGGACCCCCGTCGACCGTTGGAGGTCCGTTTCCTCCGTTTTGCAGTACGCCACACCCATCCTGATCAACAGGACCCCCGTTTCGATCGTAGGAGGTCTGTTTCCTCCGTTTTGTGGTACGCCACACCCCTCCCGATCAACAGGACCCTGTTCCGAACGTAGGAGGTCCATTTCCTTTGTTGTGCGGTACACTAGGCCTCGTTTCCATCGCCTGTTCCATCCAAGCCCTCCCGATGAACACGACCACGCATTCCATTCCGACCCAGCCGGTTGGCTCCCCATGAACACGACGACGACGCTGTTTCTCCGTTCCGACCCAGCCATGTACGTATGCGCGAGTAGGCGTTTGAGACCCTGCCTGTATGTACTTACGTGGTCGTATTTTCTTTCTTGCACCCTCGCCGCTGTACGTACGTGTACATGCTACGTGCGCGCCTCTACTATGGCACGTGCACGCCTCTACTACGACACGTGCGCGCCTCTACATTGACCAGTATGTACGTACACATTCGCGACCAGAATGACAACGCTACGTACGCTTCGACCAGGTGGGTCCCGACTGTCAGGCACTTCCTTGCCTGCAAAGATGTAGCTAGTGGGTCCCAGCAGTCAGGGGGGCAAATCATTTTTTTTGCCCGGACGCACTTCCTTCCGTGCGAAGATGTAGCTGGTGGGTCCCAGCAGTCAAGGGGGCGAATCGTTTTTTTGCCCGGACGCACTTCCTTGCGTGCGAAGATGTAGCTGGTGGGTCCCAGTAGTCAGGGGGGCGAATCGTTTTTTTTGCCCGGACGCACTTCCTTGCGTGTGAAGGTGCAGCTAGTGGGTCCCAGCAGTCAGGGGGAACGTTTTTTTCGCGAAATACGATGGCCCGTCCGGTGGGTCCCCGCTGTCAGGTGGAGGAATAATTATTTTCCGCGTAATAAGGAGGCACTTCCTTGCTGCGGCCGTGGACCCAGCTGTCAGCCTCTCCACATACAGTCCATGTCCGATGGAAGTCGTTCCTTGACCATGTTGACCACGCCGCGCCGAGAGCACCAGGGCGGTGGACGACGGCGAGGCCTAGGAAGGGGACGACGGGGAGCCGGGGAAGATGCGGCAGTGGAAGCCCGCACGGAGAGGAGTACGAGGGTTCACTGGTTCGGCTGTGGTGTGAGGCTGCCATCGCCGCAGGGCTTGGCCAGCGGTGGGAATAGTAGGGGGCGGTGAGGCCTCCGCTGCAGCACATCCGACCACGGGAAGCAGGAGCATGCGGTACGACCGGCGCTGCTTTGGGCGGCTGGAGCAAGAAGACCAGAGGTTGAAGAAGCACTAGGCCGTTGGATGGACATCATACGGTCACTGGAGCTAGAATCGTTTATATTGACTAAGTTGACAAAGCCCTCCGTCCCCGTCAACTTAGTAGGCCCACAAGTCAGCCTCCCACAAAGGTGGGTCCCAGCTAGCAGGGGGTATTCATTTTTTGTGTGTAATAAGGAGGCACTTCCGGTGGGTCCGAGCTGACAGCAGGGGGAAGGTTTTTTTCACGAAATACGGTGGCCCGTCGGGTGGGTCCCAGCAGTCAGGGGTAAACATTTTTTTCGCGAAATACTGGTGGCCTGTCCGGTGGGTCCCTGCTGTCAGGTGGAGGAATAATTATTTTCCGCGTAATAAGGAGGCACTTCCTTGCGGCTGCCGTGGACCCAGCTGTCAGCCTCTTCACATAGAGTATTCTTCCGATGGAATTCGGTCGTTGACCACATTGACCACGCCACACCGAGAGCACCACGATGGTGGACGATGGTGAGGCCTAGGAAGGGGACGACGCAGAGCCGGGGAAGACGCGACAATGGATGCCCACGCAAAGAGGAGTACGAGGGTTCACTGGTTCGGCTGCGCTGCCGTCGCCGCAGAATAACAGGGGGTGTGGGTGAGTGGAGTGGAGGGATAGCCTGGCCAGCGGTGGGAGTAGTACGGAGGCGGTGAGGCCTCCGCGGCAGCACAGCCAGCCACGGGAGGCTGTTGCAGGCGGCACGACCGGCGCTGCTTTGGGCGGCTGGAGCAAGAAGACAAGAGGTTGAAGAAGCACTACGGCCGTTGGATGGACATCGTATGGTCAGTCGAGATAGAATCATGCATATTGACTAAGTTGACAAAGCCCTTCGTCCCCGTCAACTTTGTAGGCCCGGTCAACTTAGTGGAAATTGTATGGGGAGTATTCTTTTTTTTGGGCGTAATAAGGAGGCACTTCCTTGCGTGCGAAGATATAGCTGGTGGGTCCGAGCTGTCAGCGGCGGTAACATTTTTTCCGCAAAATACAGGGGCCCTTTCGGTTGGTCCCAGATGTCAGATGGAGGAATCATTATTTTGCGTGTAATAAGGGGGCATTTCCTTGCATGCGGCCCTGGACCCAGCTGTCAGCCTCTCCACGTACAGTCGACTTCAGATGCATGTCGGTCGTTGACCACATTGACCACGCCATGCCGAGAGCACTAGGGCGGTGGACGACGGCGAGGCCTAGGAAGGGAACGACATGGAGGTAGGGAAGACTCGGCAGTTGTTTCCCACGCGGAGGGGAGTACGACTGTACGAGGGTTTACTGGTTCGTGTGCCGTTGCCGGAGAATAACAGCACGTGTGGGACTGTGGGTGAGTAGAGGGATGGCTTGGCCCGCGATGGGAGTACGGTGGGGCGGTGAGGCCTGCGCGGCAGCACAGCCGGCCGCATGGAGGAGGGAGCAGGCAATCCCGCCGGCGCTTGTTTGAGCGGCTGCAACAGGAAGAGCAGAGGTTGATGAAGCACGATGGTCGTTGATTGGATATCCAACAGTATACATGCCATCTGTTGAAAGCCTCAAATCTGTGGAAAATAGCATACAACCCATCTGCCATTATTTCAAATCGTCTACAGCCCATTTGCTAATTCTTATGGGTTTTTTTGGAGCCCATATTCTTTTTGTTAGCATTACAGCCCATATTGTGGCCACGGTTAAAAAATTATATGAAATTTTGCATATGTCGGTGCGGTCTGAACTATTTTTAATCCCGAAATTTCGAGTCACATTCAGACTGATTTTAAAAATAAATGTATATCAATATAAAATTCAATAAATTGTCCACGCATAAAAATCAATGCAATTTAAAATCTCGAAATGAAAAAGAAGATATTTGAAACTAATTGCCGGTTTGATGTGTTTTAAAAATGTACAACCCATTTCTCATTACTGATAGGCCATTTTCTTGGCCAGCGGAATGAAGCTCTCTTCGTCTTGAAAGATTTGCAGCCCAACAGGCCTGATAAAGCGACTTACTTGACAAATCTCAAAAAACTGGGCTAGCCATTTTTAGAAAGAAAAAGAAACTACTAGGCTGGTCTATGGTAAACATAAAAGAAAAGGCTGTCTAGACAGGCCAGAGTGTCCCGCACAGCCCAGTTGACACTCTGCTTCCGTCTCAAAAACAAATTAGATAAATGCCACTCCAATTATGGCGATTCATAAAAATGCCACTGCAATTTCCAAACTTTGAAAAATGCCACTGCAATTTTTGCAAACTTTGAAAAACGCCACTGCAGTTTGCAAACTTTGAAAAACGCCACTCCAGACTTCGAAAAATGCCACTAGAAATGGCATGCAATGGCATTTTTCAAAGTTTGGAAATTGCAGTGGCATTTCTCGGAGGCATTTATCAAATTAACCAAAAACAAAAATAAATGGGCGAGCTGCTGGGTCCCTGGTGTCAGCTGCTCGTTGTGCAATTATCTCGTTTACTGACTACGTTGACAATAGCATGGGACCCAGATGTCAGAAATCCACTAGGAGGAGCCATTTTTTTATTGGCTTGAAATAAGGAGGCACTTGCTTGCATACTGCGATGACCTTGGTGGGTCCCTGCTGTCATCCTCTCCACGTACAATCATCTCCTGATTGTGTACGCGTCAACTTGCTAGGCCCGCAAGTCAGCCTCTAAACCCGTGGAGGACAAATACAACCCATTTAAAAAAATAACAGCCCATTCCATATGTTCAAACGGAAAGTTCAACATTCATAGCAAAGTAATAGGTCTGATCCACATATAGAGTATTGAACTTCCACGTTGACAACCATCATAGCCAAGTTAACTATCTACTCCCACTAGACAAGTACTAACTTACTCGCTAACTAGATAATGCCGGCCGCCATCTGTGGTACACGCTAAACGCCGGCACCGGCATCTTGCGCCTCGCCTCGGACTTGCCAGAGGTGCGATAGGGCACGTTGCTCGCGCGCGTTGGCCCTTTCCATGCCGGCGTGGTCCACCAAAGCTTCGACTTCCAAGCGGGAAACCCACTTGACGAGCTGGTTGTAAAAATCAGCGCCGCGAACGCGTGCGTGCCCGACAGCCTCCAGGGCTATTTGCCGGGCGCCGGCCTCCACGCAGTCGACCCAGTTGCGGGCGCTCTGTTCGCGACTCAGAGCGTCGGTGCGCTGCTGCTCCATGTCCCGCTGGCGGCGCAAATCGGTGATACGCTGCTCCTCCACCAGCTAGTCGTGCTCCAACAACTCCTGCTCCTCCGCCATGCGGTCGCGCTCCAACAACTCCTCGACCTGCGCATTGCCATCTAAAGACAGATAGAATGCCTCCTCCCTCTGTCTGCCTTCTGGTGAAAAACTAAACACTAGTTCCGGCGGTGACCGCCTCCGGCGTTGCCTACCGCGGACGGGCAGGGGCACGGCGGACGTGGCGAGCGACGTCAGGCCAGTGGGGGCTTATGAGGATATGGCGAGTTGGGTCACGGTGGCACCGGAGAAGGCCGGGAAACAGTACTTATAGGGGGAAGGTAGCGCGAAGGTCATTGGAATTCAATGCATAATGGCTTAGCGCGCCAGCTTGTCGCGGAAAACTAGGGAAACTGAAATTATAACTGTGCCATCCCGTCCCGTCTGGGTCGCACGCCGGCATGGCGGTCAAACGAGTGCACTCGAATCATCTCCCTCCTTGTCAATAATGATTTCACGGATTTAAAAAGCCCGCAACAATTAAAGCTTATCTTTTTCCGCATCAGTTAGCTGCCTTAATTACGGCCGGCTGCATGCAGGCACTCAGAATCACTCGCAGGGAGTACGCGAAGCAGTATGCAACGAGTCGCAGCCGAGGGCACGCATGCAGCCACTTAAATCGCTGGAATTAATTAGGCTTAAACTTCTACATGCCGTTAATTATTGCCATGCCTTGTTCTTGCTGCTTTGCTCACGGGACTAATAAACTCGGATGGAGGGAGCACCTTGGTTGGTGAGAGGTTTGAATTAAGCCCTGGAAACCAGAAAGGAGGTACTAGTACATGCGTGATCCGCTATTTATTCGTGTAGGATCGAGTAGGTCGTTTCTTGAATTGAGCCCTACAAACCGGAAA
The DNA here is from genome assembly GCF_002162155.2 of Triticum dicoccoides. Lineage (NCBI taxonomy): Eukaryota > Viridiplantae > Streptophyta > Magnoliopsida > Poales > Poaceae > Triticum > Triticum dicoccoides. The sequence goes on along the minus strand of NC_041391.1, from coordinate 526,614,576 downwards.
GGAGGTAGTACATGCGTGATCCGCTATTTATTCGTGTAGGATCGATAGTGTAGCTAGTCAGTTTCTTCAGAGGTAGGCATTTTTATCCGTGTAGGATCGATAGTGTAGCTTGTTAGTTTCTTCAGAGGAAGGCATTTTTATTCAAAAAACTGCCACTTCGCATCTTGCGTCGCAAGTAAAACTGCCAGGAGCACATTTGTAGGCTAGCTAGTGATCGATCAGTAACTTGTAAACACTGAGCGAACAGAAATAAGTAACTGTTAATGCATCTCAATGATTCACAGATCATATACAAATATGTAGCTCCAAAAGCAAAGATCAGCCACTTAGGATCTTGCGTCGCAAGACTCGCAACTAAAACTAACTAGTACGATTCCCATACATAAGATCAACATGTTAATGCATATCAATGATTCACAGATCATATACAAATATGTAGCTCCAAAAGCAAAGATCTAGAAAAAACATCTGTTCTTCCTACTAACATGGATGCTTCTCTTGGCCGACATTCAGTACAGACTGAAAGACAAATTTGTTTGTGAAGTCTACAATTCCTCTTGCAAACGTAAGTGGTTTCACCAACAGCTGGAACCATGAGAATGAACCACACATGATGGAGGAACATCCACTGCAATATGATTTGATCTTCTCTCGATCACACTGCGAGACTATTTTCGGAATACAAACTTTAACTTAGGGAAGATGATGCCCATTGTATAATCAGACCAAAGCAATGAAGCACCTAGTGTTGGCCACTAAATAGTATAGTACTACTTTTCTGCAGTCCATGAAGTGACTATCCAATCTTTGTGTCTATTTTCAAATGGCACTGCATGCAGTGACTATACTATTCTTTTGTGCAGTTCAACCAAAATTGCGGACACTTTGTTTGTTTGCCAAATAGCAACGGGCAGACATCTCTGTCTGCACAAATATCAACCAGCTAGTAAACATATACCACACCATGTTCGCAGTGATGGAAGAGGTGAAATCGATACAACCGAAATTGAGCATCCAATCATTGAATCCTGTCCTGCACCTCCAATGTAGGTCCACCCTGCCAATAAATTCACATGCAAACCACTAGTATTACTATCTAATGACAGTACAAAAAGAGTAGCAAGATAGTAGCAAACCATGTACCTTCCTAATGAACAGCTCATAGTGCCACCAATTGGATATAAAGGTTTGGAAAAAACATGCTCCTAATGTTGAACCAGTTGGACTTTTTGTGCAGTTCCACTAAAATCGAGCATCCCTGTTTGCATAGATATTGAAAGTGTGATTACTATAAAAGTGGCACTAGTTGAAGCATAGACTCACAAATATAAGCATTCCAATTTCTTAACGGGAAAAGGTAGCAAGACTATTTCTAACCACCTGTTTGAAGGAATAAATAAAGCAACAACGGCTGATGTCAGGAAGGCATACATAGTTTTTTCTGAAAAACTGAGCCATTCCTGACCTTTCCTCTTCTTTTAAGCAAATTTTGTGCAGTTCTACTAAAATAAAATGCCATCACCGCCTTGACAATTCAGTGACACTGTACAAAAGGAAATGACTTAACATTACATCATGATGTCGGGTATGTAGTTGACATGCATTAGAGACAAACATACAGACCTCCTCCGATAACATAATGAACATTAATTTTAACAAAGTTGTGACTAGCTTTACCGGGATAATTTGAGTGAACTCTACACCCTCTGTTCCTTAATATAAGACGTTTTCGCGGTTCAAAATTTAAAGTACCCAAACGTCTAGTATTTAGAAAAAAAGGTAGTAGTTTTCTTGAGCACATATATGGGAAAGCTTGCCACACTTTATTTATGTCCATACGCTAATGCAACACCATTCGAATAGTACAAATATACACTAATCCAGTGGCTAGTGCAATAGTAGAGTAGTTAGTTTATTACAGGATATGCAACAACATTAGAATGCCTTAGCTAAAAAATCTTTAATACATCCATAATCAACAGCTAACCCTGAAATAATCCAGTGACACTAAATGGCATTGCTTAAATTTATCGGTGGCATTAGACTGAGAGCAGCATTAGTTAAATGTGGCATCACTTTAGCAGTAGCATTGCTTGACTTGACTGCTGGCGTTATACTAACAACAAAAAAAGTGGCCATAAGAGCATGGGAGGCCCATTCGGACAGTGGGCGCACTAGTACGATGTACCTCCACGGACGCAGAGTGGTGAGGGAGGTATGGTTGGCCAGTGCAACAAATATCCAGGCAGCATATGTGGATTACGTCCCATTTTTGTTCTCTTTAGCCACCTTTTTCCTATGTGAGGACAACAAACCGATCGACCTGGTCATTCTCTATTGCGTTGTCATGCCTTTCTACCCTTCTTCAACCAAGAGACACGAGACTCGTTCCTTAGCTACTGATTTTCCCCTTTTCAACCTAGATGCGGGTTTGATGCCTACTCTCTTGGACAGTACAGTCTCCCTTCCTTTCCTTATTCAACCCATACATGGATTAGTCTGCATGAAGTAGGGTTTCCTTTAATAGTGAAAATTATGGTTTTCGTCTGCGTGGCGAGCAGAGCAGAGGATAGCAAATTGGGAAGATGGTGGAGTGGAAAAAGATCCACATGCAACGACGTGCCAGATGGGGCAGTAGAACAAGGGTATGGTTTGAAAAGAGGTAGCGTACCTGAGGGTCGGCGGGAAGTGGCTTCGCTCGTGGTCGTCGTCCTCCGCACACACTACGGCAGCGGGCTTGGGGACAGAGGCCATCCAGCGTGGGCGCTAGGTCTGAGAGGACGGCCTTGTCGTCAGTGCGTGACCTCGCTCGCCAATGACAAGTGCGTCAATGTTGTACGTCCTTTATCTTCCCCGGAGGATCTGTGACCACCAGTGAGGAGGGAGAGATGGGCCGTCTTTTTAGATCTGGAGAGAGGATGGTAGTGTGAGAAGCAAGTGGGTAGCCCTTGGCAAGAAAGCGCTGAAGCTCCAGCCTATATATCTTTTTATACTACTAGTACTGGAGGTGGAGTAGTGGTAGAGTAGTTTATATTTTCTCTACGTACAGTACCAGTTAGTCGTGCTTCAAAACTGAACGACACACCATTAAAAAAATAAAGGTCGATAACTAATGCGGCACCTCGGGCCAACGCGGCCAGATCGCATTTTGCACGAGAAATTACACACCATGTTTCGTTGACATGTGGTCCCGTTCCAACATATCAGTGAGACGATGACGAGTAGTAGGAGTATTTCCGAACCGACGTGTAGGCCGGGGCGCCCCTTCGTGAACCGTCGCAAACTGGCAACCATCCATCGACTCTTCGCCTTTCCCTCTCGATTTGGAACTGCTGTCGCACGCTCTTCCTCTCCCTCCATTTTCCTTCAGCCCTTAACCCTTTCTTCTGCCATTGTTCGATCGTCTTCTCATGGAGGGAACAGGACGGAAACGACCTAGTTATTCTTGCCCCGATTTGAAAGATGACGTGATGGAGGAACTCATTGATCGGTGCGACGTCATCACCTCGGCTAGCATGATAGGTTCGTTCAAGCCCATTCTTGACTCAACTAATAACATCATTACAAGGAACCCAAGAGTCAAGGAGCGGTTTGATCTCCCCTATCTTCTTCGCCGTGACCCTGATGACTGGCGCCGTCACGACGGAGGCCTCGCCCTGTGCAAGTTGATGCCGCTTGATAATGATACGTATGATGTTAAGATGCCATCGCTTGAGGGCGAGGCTTGGGCAGGCCCAAATGGAGATTGGGTTGTTTACATTGGGTCCAAGTGCAAGTGGGAACTTGTGAATGTGTACACTCGTGACCGGGTTCCACTTCCAAAAATCTCAGCAGACTGCCCAGAGGTTGAGCACACCGGTATTGTACGCACGTTCAAATACAATCATGGTGACTGTCTTCTACGGAAGATAGCAATTTCTCGAGTTCCCAGCCGCTCTTGGAATTACAACAACTATGAAGTTGTTGCTATCTTCGACAAGTTTGTTGCCATCCTTACTGGTTTGACTCGATGGATATTGCTCAAAAATCAGTTTTTGTACACGGATGAGTACTGTGATGCAATTGAATACGAGGGCCTTGTGTTTGCTGCCACCACTCGTGGCACTATTTTTGCATGGAATCGTTGTTTCGGTACCTTTGTCTTCCACCGTAATTATAATTGTTTCATCCACATGCATGCGGGTTAGCAAGTTTCCCTTTACTAATTAACCTTCTTCTTGTATTTCCAAGGTCCTGCAAACATTCCACCACCTATACTTGAAGATTTTTATAACCAAGGGGGAGATGACGATGGTGATGATCACGAGCATGAGGAAGAGCAGCGCCATATACTATTTGGTGCTTGGCAACTAATTCCGATGGATCACCTCTTCTTGTGTGTATACAGCCCACTGATGATGTTACTGCTAAGGAAGTAGGTGTAGTCTCCCATGGTCGCACTCTCCGGACCTATTCCAACACCCGTTGCATGGTATTCGGGATGGATACTAGTGTGCTAGCGCCAACTTCTTCTCCCTGGTACAGAATTGATAGTTTTGGAGAAAACTCGCTCTTCCTTGGACAAAACTATCCAATGATGGTGAAAGGCGATCCAACTGCTGTTGACACAACATTACTACCATTTATGAGAAGCAACTGTGTCTATACCTCGGACATTTGGGTGGTTCCCTACCATGGTACTGATATAGTAGGCCGCTTCAGCCTGGATGATCAGTCTTGCGTTGGTCTCCAGATCGACAATGGATGGCCCGTCCCAGAGAATCACTTGTGGTTCAAAGCAAGCGTTTCCAACGCCGAGGAATGGTTGAGTTGAAGTTCATTTCATTGCTTGTTATTTGTTGTGTGGTGAAAACTTTTGTATCTATAATGTATCCTCGTTGTTGATGTGGGTTGATGACCTGTTGTATGTAATAAAATGATATGCCTGTGATAAACTTACTAAATTTATGAATGACTTTTGAGTCGCTTCTGTGAGTGAGTGGTGCGACGAGGCAAAAAACTATTTTCCGAATACATAATTGTACATGCATTGCAACAGGTTATCGGATGAGGCCAATCAACAATAGTACTACACTATTTGTACTAGCTTCACATGCTTTGCGCGTTGTGCGGGTGTTTTTACTATAGCCATATTGTACTACGTAACCAGCACCTCGAATCCTCGATACTAGTAGTACTATATAGTAAGTAGTAGGAGTAGTAGGGTGGCATGGGCCAGAACAAGCATTCACGTCCAGGAGTACGGCACACGCCACCAGCACGACTTCCATCTGACACCATATTTCTTGGAGTCCGTGCTAGAGCAATCTCTTCAACCTCATCGTTTCTCTAACTCAGCCATCGCGCGGCGGGCGAGGTGGGGGTTTGCCGATAGTCGGTTTCCTTAACTGTGGTCCCATTTGTAAGGCCAACTGCAACGCACGACCCCAAACGGACCTCCGTTTTGCACGAACTCCAACAACAATTTTGACTAGAAAAGCAAGACCAAAGAAAACAAGAACCACAAGAATACATTTTACTACTCCTGTAAGTTGGATTAGTGCCTTCTCGATGCATTCATTGTTGATCTACGGAGGCTCGATCTTGCGTGCTTCTTTCTTCTTCGAGTGTAAAGAAGTAGATGTTGCTTCCTCGCATCTAGTCTCATGTCTAGCCTCTATTCTAGTACTCCCTCCGGTCCGTTTTTCTCTGCGTCTAAGCAGCAACATGCATACCAAGTAGGAGTATAAACAAGTGCACTAATCTCATCTATAGCCTCTGTGCTAGCTAAAAGTGATAGAACATCTACTAAATTGCGCTCTATCAATATATGGATGTACTCTTCTTCCCAATACAAAAACTTGCATCCATTCTACTCCCTCCGTTGCACAATACATGCTTTCTATTTGTCAAAATATATATGTATCTAGACATGTTTTAGTATATAGGTACATCCATTTTTGGACAAATGGAAGTCAAGTATTTTGGAACGGAGGGAGTACACAATAAATTTTTTAAGTTAGCACAACTAGTCTAATCCGAGAGCACAACCGAAGATTTGGTCGGGTTCTTCCTCCTTTTGCCGACACGTGGGACATCCAGCATCCAGGTCGTGTCATGAAAGAAAATAGAGTGGTAGTTGAAGCCACGAGATGTGCATCTTGGGTTAAAATGTAAATAGAATCTTACTACTCTTGAGTAACTCCAAAAGTGGCCATCGTAGATCTTTGTTGGATTTGTTTTTCATCACCAGCACGTCGAGGTGAAAGATGTGCAGGTTTAGTAGGTCCTCTTGTGTTTTCACTGACATGTGGGACCACATGTGAGCAAACAGACGATGGGCTCCGCGCGTCCGCTGGCTGGCTGAGAAGAGAGATAGAGGAGGGCTGAGCACGGACTACAGGAAATTTGTTCTACGTACCTCGATATAGGCTCAATATAGTGGGCTGGCATGGGCCATAACTAGCATTCACGTCTATCAGTAAGGCAGACGCCACCAACACGAGTCCCATCCGACACCAATTTTCTTGGAGTCCGTGCTACAGCCATCTCTTCTCCCTCCTGTTTTCTCAGCCATCGCGCGGTGGGCAGGGTGGGGGTTTGCCGATAGTCGGTTTGCTCAACTGCGGTCCCACTTGTAAGTGAAAATGCAACACCGCACACATTCCCACTTGAGCGGCATGCCAGACCAACCGTGTGGGGGTGCGACGCGAACACGACAGGCTTTTCCTTTTGAACTCGTAACTTGTAAAATTTGGTTCTACTCCATGGCGCGATCGATAGATAGAAAATAACGATTTTGCCTAGAGTAATGAGAAATTTGGTTCTGGCGCCGTTCATGTATGGAGTACGTACGAAAATTATGAAGTTGATGCGAAAGGTAAGATAATTACTGTAGTATCATATACTACTACATGGATTTGACGGAAAGATAAAAATAGATACGGATCCATCAACGACATACTCACGCCCTAGTGCGCCGGGTCACCAACCGACGTGTGAGGAGCAGCGGCGTTGGCGGCGAGCTCAACGTGCTTCTGAACAGTGCCGTCCAAAGTTTGCCCTGCGGTCCAAGAAGGCCAGAATCCTATTGTCCTCCTCTTGCATGTAGTAGTCCTTGTGGATGATTTGCGCGTAGACGTGGGTGATTATGTCGATGGTGTCTTGTTGCGCCAGGCGCTGCGCGGCGAGCGCAACCTCGAGGTGGACATTCTCCGGCGCGACGGCGGGCAGTCGCAGGGCCACCAGTGCATCGAAGAGGTTGTCACCACAGTGGCCGTTGAGGGTGGCGGGCATCACAGAGCCTGGGCGCGTCGGCTGGAGGCTTACATCAAAGTCGTCCGCGAGCTTCTTGACGATGGTGAACTTGTTGAGGAAACCGATGAGGACCTCGTCGAACAAGGAGACAAAGCTGTCGTCCAAGTGGCCCCTCGCCCTGGCGGCCTCAAGCAATACTACCTCGAGACGTTCCTCGTTGCCGGGCCGCAGGCCGGCGTCGTGGACCATTTGGCACAGCCGGCTGATGCTCGTGCTCATCGCCTCCATGGGTCAACTGATCTTGCGATTCGAGTGATCACTCTTGCCCTTGGTTTGAGTGCGTAGGTGCGTAGGATTTTGTACTATTCCTCGGCCCTCTAATGCACCTGCCTTTGGCTGTATGATAGGTGGGCCAGCCACCCCCTGGGCCCACGTGTCATTCACCCAAAGGCAGTTGCCGTAGGTCAATGAAGGTGCGTCCCCCTCCGTGCCGGTGCAGTATAGTCATCTCACCGGACCTCTAGTTGGGGCCAAACGAGAGAAGTTTGATGTTTACTGGTTTATTGGTCCCCTTTGCATTTTGCGCCAGGTTTGGACCTTTGATTTAACTAATAAAATGTTAATGCATGTAAACAAAAATGTTGTGTAAGTCACATTACGAAAACCAAATCATCCCAAAACACTTAGCCTGGTCATAGTGGAGAGTAACTTAGACTAGTAACATGCGTATGTTACTAGTCCATGTTACTATCTTTATAGTGCACAGTGTCATAGATTAGTATCATAAGTGGTCTCATTTATTGCCATGCATGACACATAGTAGCATCACATTTATTATGTTATGGTATCTACCTATGTTACTATAACCATCTCTCTCTTCTTTAATTGCCTGCCACATAAGCATGTTTGCGAGTCCCAAGTGCATGATACTACTTATGTTACCCCCACTATGGCTAGCCTTAGGCACGGTGCATTAACTCCCTCCTTGTTTCTTATTTCGTGACATATCAACCAATGAGAGATGTGGGCCGTGCATGCTTTCAATGACTTCAGACTACCAAACATGACATGCAGTGTTTAGTTCATTGCATGTAATCCTATTATTAGTAGTTAGCAAAAAAACATTAAGTTCTCTCGCCGATAGGAATAAAACACCATGTATTTATTTACAGAGGGAGTAGTACATTTTTTGTGACATGCATTACTGCTAGATATTGCTAGTCAAATACTAAAATCTAGATGGACGTGGTAGTACTCCTAAATCCAGACGGTGGTGCTACTAGTACTAGCACTGTACTACCCGTTGGTCAAATTATTATGTGCTGCTCCTCACAGTGAAGTGACAAGACCCTGCGCCGGAGATGACACCTGAGTATAGGCGCCGTGTTCGGCATACCATAGTCAGCCTCACCGTCTGCAGTCACTATCATCATGGCTGTAGAGCTAGCCTGCTTACAACTAGCCCTGTTCGACATAATTTCCCGTGCGTAGATGCCCGTGCATTGCACGGAACACCGAGATTGGGGGTGGACGGCTCCGGTAGCGGCCATCGCGCCAGATTTTTCCATCGCCTTCTAGATGTGGTGGGGAGGAGATAAGGCTGATTGTGAGAGACAAGGAGTTGTTTGTAAATAGGGAACAAGTACATGCATCTTTTTGCAAAAATGGAGAAGCTTGGTTTGTATGCGTCAGATCTAGATCCAACGGCTATTGGTGAAAGATGGGAGGCACAACATCATCACCAACTCAGGACCTGTTTGATTCACAGGATTTTGAAAATGCAGGAATAGGGCACGGCAATATTACAAGTTTCAAACTGATATTACAAATGTTTGGAGTAATGCTGCACCTAGGAAGAGGGAATTACTAGGAAGTTTACATAAGAACTTTCGTTACTTTAGGTGGATGCAGCATTATCATACAAACTAAAATCCACCGCCCTGACAAGTTACTAATGGGCAAATAAACAAATTGAGCTTCTGCGGAGACTTTTTCATTTAGGCTTAGACGCTTGCGGTGATCAGCACACCATTCATTGTTGCGCCAAAGAACGCCAAACCTCATTAGCTTGAGCACACTTGCCTCCAGAACAAAGAACCTGGCCAATTTAATCTCAGATGTGCTGCCTTGGTAGTCGATCAAATCAATTTCTGTAAGATGGAGATCAAGGCATTCGATGAGATTGTTATAGTGCAGCACATTTTTCACTTTGGGTCTTTTTTTATCTGCAAAAGAAGAGAACATATTAGAGCAGCTGGCTGCATAAGATTGCCGTGTCATCAAGAGGTACCAATATCATTCGCTCATACGATAGGGTTGGCTGGCTAGTGATATTTTTTCACTCTCTCTCTCTCTCTCTCTCTCTCTCTCTCTCTTTCTGTTTCCTCTCATTTAACTAGGAGCACGTGAAGAGCTTGGGCATTTGTTGCCTTCCACTATGTGGCCGATGCCATATTTCGCAAAAGTATGCCACATAATACGCATCGATGTCAAATCAAAAGATTTTGGCACCGCTCTCGCGAAGTGAGAGAGTTGGCACCGCTGTGCACACAGACCCACATGTATAAACAAATCAATCAAACCAACTACACCAGCCTCTCACTCTCCCAAACGAGTGTTTTTTTATTGCCTCAGTCCTTTCTCTCTCCCATGCAGTGTTTTTTCATTGCGTGAGTTAATTTGGCACCGGAGGAAAGTAGGTGATCCAGATTGGGGCACCAGGTGAGCAATGGAGGGGCATTGATGCCAAATGCATCACAAGTGAATTTGGCACATGTTTTGGCCTACATAGCCCACTTTTGTACCCCCTCCGTCCCAAAATTCTTGTCTTAAATTTGTCTAAATACGGATGTATCTAGTTACATTTTAGTGTTAGATACATCCATATCTAAACAAATGTAAGACAAGAATTTTGGGACGGAGGGAATAGTGCCTCGTATTTAGTATAAAATTTTGACCATAGATTTACCTAAGAAAATGACAATGCATGTCACTAAAAATTACACCATTTTAAATTATGTTCAAATACGAATCCAACGATATAGTTCTTAGTGACATGCATTAAAATTTTGTTAGTTAAATCTATGGTCAAATTTTGATACTACAAAATTGGAAGAGTAAACCAGGACGGAGGTAGTACTTGCTCTTAGGGTAACCATAGAGTTACTGGAGTACTCTAAGTTACTTTCCACTATGACTAGCCTAGGCTACTATAGTAGTACAACATAAAAACGATGCAGGTGATCACGTGAGAAAAAAAATACTAAAAACATTTCTTTCGGTGTAGTGCGTAGATGCAGTTTTGAACACTACACTTGTCATTGTAATTTGGGAAAATTACGAAAAATTGAGCTACGTTGTGATTACCGTTTACTTATAGGAAAGAAGTTTCACCTCGATGAGTAGCTTCTCTGTGCACGCAAAGCATGTAAGGAATCCAACAACTTGATGCAGATTGGGGACGATAGATTTTAGTGCTAAGATCTTCACTGTGCGCATGGACTGGGTCAAGCTTGTGGGAATCATTTTCTGGAAGACGATCGTAAATACATCAAGAAGAAATTTAAAAATGTGAATTTCAAGAAGACGGAGAAGAAGATGAGTGTTGTACCTGAACGATTACGGATCCAATAAAGAGTTTGGAGAATTTGGCAGACGAGTACACCAACGTTGTCAATTTCGGTGCGTCAATGACCCTGATTTTTGTTGGACCTTCTAGATCCGATACAAGCAATCTCTCAAGGAAAGGCGCATTCTCAATGACCATAACGTCGAACAACTGGAGTGATCTCTTCCCAATTGATGTCTTGTTGTGGGGCCAGCAAGACACATAAATCCATCGGAGATTCGTCGAGGCAATGTGGAGGCTAATGAACCCGTGGATCTGCTCAAGACAAAGGTACTCGAGTGCAGTACAGCTATGGAGCAGGTGCTCCATAGCCTTCTTCGAGATGACAACGTCGAAGAGGTCGAGCTGCTTGAGTTGAGGGAGAAGAAGGGCGGGCGCGACATTAATCTGGGGAAGATAGCAGGAGCTGAAGCTGGTGCGACGCAGCGTTGGCGTGAGGCGGAGCATGGACGACAGCAGAGAGCGACATCGTCTAGCTTCAAAGCTGAGCTCCTCGAGCTGATCTAGGGCGGGGGATAAGAACCACTCGTCGAACTTGGGTTGGACCTTGCAGTTGGTACTGAACATGCGGATGTCAAGGCGTCTGGCTGGACCAGGGTGCGATGAAAGGATCTTGGAGACTACGGCCATGCGTTTGCAATCCCCATCACAGAGACAGCTGTCGACAGTGAGGTTAAGGGGGACGCAGTGCCAGAGGGGCGCCACTGCCGGGAGAGCAGGGCGGTCCGCATGGAAGATTTGGTGGGGAGGAGGCCGATGATGACGAGCAGCATGTCATCGGGGAGGCTGCTGATGAAGTCCAGGCTCGCCGGATGCGGTTTTGGCTCGAGCAGCCTCCGCTTTTTGGCTCCCTCGCCGTCCATCTCAACCGGCGGCGACGCCGGTGTACACGTGTGCTGGTGTGTGTTGTGTGCTGGGTGTGCGCGAGTGCGTCCTTCTGTGCATGCCGCCGCGTAGTGGTGAATTGTGCACGAGTGCGTCCTTCGCGCGCAAGAAGTTGTCCTCAATGCGCCCTCAATTTGCTAGCGTGCGGGGTGCTACCCCGAGTGGTTTCAACTTTGTTTCCTTCACCGCGTGTCAGATGGGCCTCTAGTTTACTTATTTTCACCCACTGCCACATGGGCCAGCACACCAAGATACAGAACACGAGCTGACAACGCAGCATGTGGATTGGTTGACCAGTCAACTAAACAATATACAGAGCTATACGCTGACACAATGAGCGTATAATCCATCGGTATAGAGAGTTCGAGTGAGAGGGGAGGCCCGTGAGAGATAGCAGAGAGAGAGAGAGAGAAAGAGCTACTCCCTCCATTTGATAATGTAGTTACAACATTTTTTTAAAGTCAAACTTTTGAAACTTTGACCAAGTTTATAAAGAAATTACTTATATCGGCAATACCAAAGATAAATGATAGTATGAAGTAAGTACATGTTGTGATGAATCTAGTGATTGTTCCAGATGTTAATGTTTTTCTCCACATATACCTAGTCAAACTTTTCAGAGGTTTGACTTTTCAAAACATCCATATGCTTATGGACGTGACAGAGTCCGTGACGAGAGAGAGAGAGAGAGAGAGAGAGAGAGAGAGAGAGAGAGAGAGAGAGAGAGAGAGAGAGAGAGAGAGTGAAAAAAGTGTGTGTGCGTGTGTGAAAGAGACATGGACAGCACACGATAAAAGTGGAGAAAAAGCGTGCGTGTCTTATGCAAACATATCACACATGCATCTTCGACAACGGAGGCAAGGTGAGGAGATAGTGCGTGGTTTTTTGGAACCGAGAGAGGAAGACCCCTAGCACGTGGCCAAGAGGGGTCTGACAAACAAGGGAGAGAGGTCGAGAGAGACGTACGAAGAAAATGCAGACATGGGGAGGAGAGAGTGTATGTTTGTCATAGAGAGATCCCCTGGAGATCGTGATGGGACTACATGGGTGGGAGATCGAGTGACAAGGTGTGTGCGCGATAGAAGATGCCTCGAGAGATATCGAGATAGACGTATGGATGGAGGGAGACAATACGTGTGTTCCTGATGGCTAGTAAGAGATAATCATACTTAGGAGGGGGGGAGTGCTTGCACCTATTGTTGGGGAACGTAGCAGAAATTCAAAATTTTCCTACGTGTCACCAAGATCTATCTATGGAGAAACCAGCAACAAGGGGAAGGAGCATGCATCTACATACCCTTGTAGCTCGCTAAGCGGAAGCGTTCAAGAGAACAGGGTTGAAGGAGTCGTACTCATCGTGATCCAAATCACCGGAGATCCTAGTGCCGAACGGACGGCACCTCCGCGTTCAACACACGTACAGCCCGGTGACGTCTCCCATGCCTTGATCCATCAAGGAGAGAGGAAGAGGTTGGGGAAGACTCCGTCCAGCAGCAGCACAACGGCGTGGTGGTGGTGGAGGAGCGTGGCAATCCTGCAGGGCTTCGCCAGGCACCGCGAGAGAGGAGGAGGACTTGGGAGAGGGGAAGGGCTGCGCCAGGACTTGTGTTCGGCTGCCCTCCCACCCCCCACATATATATAGGGGAAATGGATAGGGGGGCCGGCCCCCTCAGATCCAATCTGAGGAGGGGGCGGCGGCCAGGGGGGTTGCCTCGCCCCCCAAGGCAAGGGGGCGCCCCCCTTTAGGGTTTCCCCCAAGCCCTAGGCGCCTTGGGCCTTGGTGGGGGGGGGGCGCACCAGCCCACCTAGGGCTGGTCCCCTCCCACACTTGTCCCATGCAGCCCTCTGGGGCCGGTGGCCCCACTTGGTGGACCCCCGAGACCCTCCCGATGGTCCCGGTACATTACCGATAGCACCCAAAACTTTTTCGGTGACCAAAAGAGGACTTCCCATATATAAATCTTTACCTCCGTACCATTCCGGAACTCCTCGTGACAACTGGGATCTCATCCGGGACTCTGAACAACATTCGGTAACCACATACAAACTTCCTTTATAACCCTAGCGTCATCGAACCTTAAGTGTGTAGACCCTACGGGTTCGGGAACCATGCAGACATGACCGAGACGTTCTCCGGTCAATAACCAATAGCGGGATCTGGATACCCATGTTGGCTCCCACATGTTCCATGATGATCTCATCAGATGAACCACGATGTCAAGGACTCAATCAATCCCGTATACAATTCCCTTTGTCTAGCGGCATTGTACTTGCCCGAGATTCGATCGTCGGTATGCCGATACCTTGTTCAATCTCGTTACCGGCAAGTCTCTTTACTCGTTCCGTAACACATCATCCCGCGATCAACTCTTTGATCACATTGTGCACATTATGATGATGTCCTACCGAGTGGGCCCAGAGATACCTCTCCCTCACACGGAGTGACAAATCCTAGTCTCGATTCGTGCCAACCCAACAGACACTTTCGGAGATACCTGTAGTGCACCTTTATAGCCACCCAGTTACGTTGTGACGTTTGGTACACCCAAAGCATTCCTACAGTATCCGGGAGTTGCACAATCTCATGGTCTAAGGAAATGATACTTGACATTAGAAAAGCTTTAGCATACGAACTACGATCTTTGTTCTAGGCTTAGGATTGGGTCTTGTCCATCACATCATTCTCCTAATGATGTGATCCCGTTATCAACGACATCCAATGTCCATGGTTAGGAAACCGTAACCATCTATTGATCAACGAGTTAGTCAATTAGAGGCTTACTAGGGACATGGTGTTGTCTATGTATCCACACACGTATCTGAGTTTCCTATCAATACAATTATAGCATGGATAATAAACGATTATCATGAACAAGGAAATATAATATAATAATAACTAATTTATTATTGCCTCTAGGGCATATTTCCAACAGTCTCCCACTTGCACTAGAGTCAATAATCTAGTTCACATCGCCATGTGATTAACATTTACAGGTCACATCGCCATGTGACCAACATCCAAAGAGTTTACTAGTGTCATTAAACTAGTTCACATCATCATGTGATTAAGACTCAATGAGTTCTTGGGTTTGATCATGTTTTTCTTGTGAGAGAGGTTTTAGTCAACGGGTCTGCAACATTCAGATCCATATTTGCTTTGCAAATCTCTAGGTCATATTGTAAATGTTTCTTGCACGCTCCACTTGGAGCTATTCCAAATGGTTGCTCCACTATATGTATCCGGTTTGCGACTCAGAGTCATTCGAATAGGTGTTAAAGCTTGCATCAACGCAACTCTTTACGTCGAACTCTTTATCACCTCCATAACCGAGAAACATATCCTTATTCCTCTAAGGATAATTTTGACCACCCTCTAGTGATCCTCTTGATCACCTTTGTATCCTCTTGCCAGACATGTGGCAAGGCACACATCAGGTGAGATACTTAGCATAGCATACTGTAGAGCCTACATCTAAAGCATAGGGGACGACCTTCGTCCTTTCTGTCTTTTCTGCCGTGGTCAAGCTTTAAGTCTTAACTTCGTACCTTACTACTCAGGCAAGAACTCCTTCTTTGACTGATCCATCTTGAACACCTTCAAGATCATGTCAAGGTATGTGCTCATTTGAAAGTACCATTTAGCGTTTTTGATCTATCCTCATAGATCTTGATGCTCAATGTTCAAGTAGCTTAATCCAGGTTTTCTAATTGAAAAACACTTTTCAAATAACCCTATATGCTTTCCAGAAATTCTACATCATTTCTAATCAACAATATGTCAACAACATATACTCATCAGAAATTCTATAGTGCTCCCACTCACTTCTTTGGAAATACAAGTTTCTCATAAACTTTGCATAAACCAAAAATCTTTGATCATCTTATCAAAGTGTATATTCTGACTCCGAGATGCTTGCTCTAGTCCAAGGAAGGTTTGCTGGAGCTAGCATACCTTTTAACATCCTTAGGATCGACAAAACCTTTCTGATTGTATCACATACAACCTTTCCTTACGGAAACTGGTAAGGAAACTCATTTTGACATCCATCTGCCAGATTTCATAAATGCAGCTTGTGCTAACATGATTCCGACGGACTTTAAGCATCGCTACGGATGAGAAAATCTCATCGTAGTCAACTCCTTGAACTTGTGAAAAACTCTTCGCCACAAGTCGATCTTCATAGATGGTGACATTACCATCCACATCCGTCTTCTTAAAGATCCATTGATCTCAATGGCTTGCCGATCATTGGGCAAGTCCACCAAAGTCCATGCTTTGTTCTGATACATGGATCCTATCTCGGATTTCATGGCTTCTAACCATTTGTCGGAATTTGGGCCCACCATCGCTTCTCCATAGCTCGTAGGTTCATTGTTGTCTAGCAACATGACCTTCAAGACAGGATTACTGTACCACTCTGAAGCAGTATGCATCCTTGTCATCCTACGAGGTACGGTAGTGACTTGATCCGAAGTTTCATGATCACTATCATAAGCTTCTACTTCAATTGGTGTAGGTGCCACGGGAACAACTTCCTGTGCCCTGCTACACACTAGTTGTAGTGACGGTTCAATAACCATATCAAGTCTCCACCATCCTCCCACTCAACTTTTCGAGACAAACTTTTCCTCGAGAAAGGACCCGGTTAAAGAAACAATCCCTATTGCTTTCGGATCTGAATTAGGAGGTATACCCAACTGTTTTGGGTGTCCTATGAAGATGCATTTTATCCGCTTTGGGTTCGAGCTTATCAACCTGAAACCTTTTTCACATAAGCGTCGCAGCCCCAAACTTTTAAGAAACGACAACTTAGGTTCCTCCAAACCATAGTTCATACGGTGTCATCTCAAGGGAATTACGTGGTGCCCTATTAAAGTGAGTGCGGTTGTCTCTAATGCCTAACCCATGAACGATAGTGGTAATTCGATAAGAGACATCATGGTACGCACCATATCCAATAGGGTGCAACTATGATGTTCGGACACACCATCACACTATGGTGTTCCAGGCGGTATTAATTGTGAAACAATTTCCACAATGTCTTAATTGCGTGCCAAAGCTTGTAACTCAGATACTCATCTCTATGATCATATCATAGACATTTTATCCGCTTGTCACAATGATCTTCAACTTCACTCTGAAATTACTTGAACCATTCAATAATTCAGACTTGTGTTTCATCAAGTAAATATACTGAACATCTACTCGAATCATCTGTGAGGTGAGAACATAACGATATTCACTGCATGCCTCAGCACTCATTGGACTGCACACATCAAAATGTGTTACTCCCAACAAGTTGCTATCTTGTTCCATCTTACTGAAAACGAGGCTTGCAGTCATCTTGCCCATGTGGTATGATTTGCATATCTCAAGTGATTCAAAATCAAGTGAGTCCAAACGATCCATCTGCATGGAGTTTCTTCATGCGTATACACCAATAGACATGGTTCGCATGTCTCAAACTTTTCAAAAACGAGTGAGTCCAAAGATCCATCAACATGGAGCTTCTTCATGCGTTTTATACCAATATGACTTACATGGCAGTGCCACAAGTAAGTGGTACTATCATTACTATCTTATATCTTTTGGCATGAAAATGTGTATCACTACGATCGAGATTCAATAAACCATTCCTTTAGGTGCAAGACCATTGAAGGTATTATTCAAATAAATAGAGTAACCATTACTCTCCTTAAATGAATATCCGTATTGCGATAGACATAATCCAATCATGTCTATGCTCAACGCAAACACCAAATGACAATTATTCAGGTTTAATACTATTCTTGATGGTAGAGGGAGCGTGCGATGTTTGATCACATCAAACTTGGAAACACTTCCAACACATATTGTCGGCTCACCTTTAGCTAGTCTCCGTTTATTCCGTAGCTCTTTTATTTCGAGTTACTAACACTTAGCAACCGAACCGGTATCTTAATACCCTGGTGCTACTAGGGGTACTAGTAAAGTACACATTAACATAATGTATATCCAATATACTTCTATCGACCTTGCCAGCCTTCTCGTCTACCAAGTATCTAGGGTAATTCTGCTCCAGTGGCTATTCCCCTTATTACAGAAGCATTTAGTCTCGGGTTTGGGTTCAACCTTGGGTTTCTTCACTAGAGCAGCAGCTGATTTGCCGTTTCATGAAGTATCCCTTCTTGCCCTTGCCCTTCTTGAAACTAGTGGTTTCACCAACCATCAACAATTGATGCTCCTTCTTGATTTCTACTTTCGTGGTGTCAAACATCACGAATACCTCAAGGATCATCATATCTATCCCTGATATGTTATAGTTCATCATGAAGCTCTAGCAGCTTGGTAGCAATGACTTTGGAGAAACATCACTATCTCTGGAAGATCAACTCCCACTCGATTCAAGTGATTGTCGCACTCAGACAATCTGAGCACAAGCTCAACAATTGAGCTTTTCGCCCTTAGTTTGCAGGCTAAGAAAATCGTGGAGGTCTCATACCTCTTGATGTGGGCACGAGCCTGAAATCCCAATTTCAGCCCTCGAAACATCTCATATGTTCCGCGACATTTCGAAAACGTCTTTGGTGCGTCAACTCTAAACCGTTTAACGAAACTATCATGTAGTTATCAAAACGTGTATGTCCGATGTTCGCAACATCCACAAACGACGTTTGGGGTTCAGCACACTGAGTGGTGCATTAAGGACATAAGCTTTCTACTGTCCGCATAATCGCTACTGTCAACTTTCAACTATATTTTCTCTAGGAACATATCTAAACAGTGGAACTAAAGCGCGAGCTTACGACATAATTTGCAAAGATCTTTTGACTATGTTTAGGATAATTAAGTTCATCTTATGAAATCCCACTCAGATAGACATCCCTCCAGTCATCTAAGTGATTACATGATCCGAGTCAACTAGGCCGTGTCCGATCATCACGTGAGACGGACTACTCATCATCGGTGAACATCTTCATGTTGATCGTATCTACTATATGACTCATGCTCGACCTTTCGGTCTCTTGTGTTCCGAGGCCATGTCTGTACATGCTAGGCTCGTCAAGTCAACCTAAGTGTTTCACGTGTGTAAATCTGGCTTACACCCGTTGTATGTGAACGTAAGAATCTATCACACCCGATCATCACGTGGTGCTTCGAAACTACGAACTTTCGCAACGGTGCACAGTTAGGGGGAACACTTTCTTGAAATTTTAATGAGGGATCATCTTATTTACTACCGTCGTTCTAAGCAAATAAGATGCATACACATGATAAACATCACATGCAATCAAAAAAAAAGACATGATATGGCCAATATCATTTTGCTCCTTTTGATCTCCATCTTCGGGGCTCCATGATCATCATCATCACCGGCATGACACCATGATCTCCATCATCATGATCTCCATCATCGTGTCTCCATGAAGTTGTCTCGCCAACTTATTACTTCTACTACTATGGCTACCGGTTAGCAATAAAGTAAAGTAATTACATGGCGTTGTTCAATGACACGCAGGTCATACAATAAATAAAGACAACTCCTATGGCTCCTGCCGGTTGTCATACTCATCGACATGCAAGTCGTGATTCCTATTACAAGAACATGATCAATCTCATACATCACATATCATTCATCACATTCTTCTTGGCCATATCACATCACATAGCATACCCTGCAAAAACAAGTTAGACGTCCTCTAATTGTTGTTTGCATGTTTTACGTGGCTGCTATGGGTTTCTAGCAAGAACGTTTCTTACCTACGCAAAACCACAATGTGATATGTTAATTGCTATTTACCCTTCATAAGGACCCTTTTCATCGAATCCAATCCGACTAAAGTGGGAGAGACTGGCACCCGCTAGCCACCTTATGCAACAAGTGCATGTCAGTTGGTGGAACCTGTCTCACGTTAGTGTACGTGTAAGGTCGGTCCGGGCCGCTTCATCCCACAATACCATCGAAACAAGATCGGACTAGTAACGGTAAGCATATTGAACAAAATCAACGCCCACAACTACTTTGTGTTCTACTCGTGCAAAGAATCTACGCAATAGATCTGGCTCATGATGCCACTGTTGGGAACGTAGCAGAAATTCAAAATTTTCCTACGTGTCACCAAGATCTATCTATGGAGAAACCAGCAACGAGGGGAAGGAGAGTGCATCTACATACCATTGTAGATCGCTAAGCGGAAGCGTTCAAGACAACGGGGTTGAAGGAGTCGTACGCGTCGTTATCCAAATCACCGGAGATCCTAGTGCCGAACCGATGGCACCTCCGCGTTCAACACATGTACAGCCCGGTGACGTCTCCCATGCCTTGATCCAATAAGGAGAGAGGGAGAGGTTGGGTAAGACTCCGTCCAGCAGCAGCACAACGGCGTGGTGGTGGTGGAGGAGCGTGGCAATCCTGCAGGGCTTCGCCAAGCACCGCGAGAGAGGAGGAGGACTTGGGAGAGGGGAAGGGCTGGGCCAGGACATGTGTTTGGCTACCCTCCCACCCCCCACATATATATAGGGGCAAAGGAGAGGGGGGGCGGCCCCCTCAGATCCAATCTGAGGAGGGGGCGATGGCCAGGGGGTTGCCTTGCCCCCCAAGGCAAGGGGGCGCCCCCTTTAGGGTTTCCCCCAAGCCCTAGGCGCCTTGGGCCTTGGTGTGTGTGGGGGGGGGGTGCACTAGCCCACCTGGGGCTGGTCCCCTCCCACACTTGTCCCATGCAGCCCTCTGGGGCCGATGGCCCCACTTGGTGGACCCTCGGGACCCTCCCGGTGGTCCCGGTACATTACCGATAGCACCCGGAACTTTTTCGGTGACCAAAAGAGGACTTCCCATATATAAATCTTTACCTCCGGACCATTCCGGAACTCCTCGTGACGTCCGGGATCTCATCCGGGACTCCGAACAACATTCGGTAACCACATACAAACTTCCTTTATAACCCTAGCGTCATCGAACCTTAAGTGTGTAGACCCTACGGGTTCGGGAACCATGCAGACATGACCGAGACGTTCTGCGGTCAATAACCAATAGCGGGATCTGGATACCCATGTTGGCTCCCACATGTTCCACGATGATCTCATCGGATGAACCACGATGTCAAGGACTCAATCAATCCCGTATACAATTCCCTTTGTCTAGCGGCATTGTACTTGCCCGAGATTCGATCGTCAGTATGCCGATACCTTGTTCAATCTCGTTACCGACAAGTCTCTTTACTCGTTCCGTAACACATCATCCCACGATCAACTCTTTGATCACATTGTGCACATTATGATGATGTCCTACCGAGTGGGCCTAGAGATACCTCTCCGTCACACGGAGTGACAAATCCCAGTCTCGATTCGTGCCAACCCAACAGACACTTTCGGAGATACCTGTAGTGCACCTTTATAGCCACCCAGTTACGTTGTGACGTTTGGTACACCCAAAGCATTCCTACGGTATCCAGGAGTTGCACAATCTCATGGTCTAAGGAAATGATACTTGACATTAGAAAAGCTTTAGCATACGAACTACGATCTTTGTGCTAGGCTTAGGGTTGGGTCTTGTCCATCACATCATTCTCCTAATGATGTGATCCCGTTATCAACGACATCCAATGTCCATGGTCAGGAAACCATAACCATCTATTGATCAACGAGCTAGTCAATTAGAGGCTTACTAGGGACATGGTGTTGTCTATGTATCCACACATGTATCTGAGTTTCATATCGATACAATTATAGCATGGATAATAAACGATTATCATGAACAAGGAAATATAATATAATAATAACTAATTTATTATTGCCTCTAGGTCATATTTCCAACACCTATGGCCCTGTTTGGGTACTCTAACTCAGTTAGAGGTTAGAGTTAGATTCTAACCCTAAACTAACTCTAAGTAAAGAGGTGTTTGGATGGCAGGGTTAGATGGAGCGCGGATACGGCGAGGCACCTTCACGGGCGGTGCGAGAGGAAGGGAGGGAGAGGACGAGAAGCTTCGAGGAAGTGGGGAGGGATCTGCTGTGGGGAGAGCGAGAGAAAAAAGTGTTTATTAGTGGTCCCGAGAAGAACTAACCCAAATAAGCACCTCTTGGATGGGTTAGTTTTTTTGGATGGGTTAGATGCATCTAACCTAAACTAACCCTCCTCTTTGGATCTTTTTGGGTTAGTTGACTCCAAACTAACCCAAAATAACTCTAACCCATGGATCCAAACAGAGCCTATGATGGAGTGAGGGATTATGGTACTTAGGGGGTGCATGTCACATGGAGAGAGAACAAGGGCGGAGAGTGTTGGATGGGTCTATATGTATAGCGCGAGCGAGACATGTGTATGTGTGAACCAGGGAGATATAAGGACAGTTTGGCTTGCGTCGTGAGCATCTTTTGCGTGGCCTGGGGTTGTGGCTGGATTTCATGCACGCTTGTTTGGTTGCTACCCTGTGAAAAAGAAAGCCCGTCTGGGCTGGGTTCCCTTGCACTTTAATTAGCCTGGCTGAACTCCAGACACTGCAAGTAGCCTGGCCCAAGCGATCGACTTCGAACGCCTGGCCGTGCCTGGTCGTGTGGCCACGAGGCTAACAGCAACATGGATGGATATTAGCATTAAATAATTGATGCATGGATTGATTGATGGGACATTGATGCTTTGCCTGGCCCAGGCATGAACCAAACGCTTCAGCACTACACAAGCCTGGCCAGGCAGAAATATTTTACATCTCACGTCCACACCAGGCAGTACCGGCCATCAAACGCATGAGGGTCAGGTCATGAACCAAACTGACCAATAAAGTTTGAGAGAGATTGAGGAGCCCCGATAAGGCTGAGTGGTGCGTCAGATAGCTAGGAGGGGGAAAGATATATTCCATCCGCTCAATAATGCAGTGCATGTAAATTTTTTAGAAGTCAAACTTTGGAAACTTTGATGAGGTTTACGCAAATGTTATTTATATCTACAATACCAAAGATACATCATACAAAACTACATCTCATGGTGATTCTAATGGTATATGTTTGCCGTACTAGATGTAATTGTTTTTGTCCACGTACATGGTCAAACTTTGTGATGTTTGACTTTTCAATAAATCTATATGCTATGGACGGAGGAGAGTGCCTCAGTCGAGACATATCAAGTGCGTGTGAAGGAGAATGAGTAAGTGTGCAAAAAGAGTATGTGTGAGAAAGAGAAAGTGACAACAAACGATAAATTAGAGAGAGAGAGTGTTTTTTTTCGTTTCTTATGCGAACATATCACTCATGCATCTCCGAGATGGAAAAGCGAGGCGAGGACATACAAGAAGATAGCTAGTGTGTGATTGTTTGCAATGGAGAGAGACACCCCTGTAGCACATGTCCAATAGAGGTCTGGCCAACAAGGAAAAAAGGTCGAGAGGGACACATGGATGGCATGGACGCATGGGGAGGGAGAGAGGGTGTGTTTGTGATAGAGAGACCCCCTCGAGATCGTGAGGGGACTATATGGGTGGGAGATCGAGGGAGTGCGTGCGTGATAGAAAGATGCCCTGAGAGAAATTGAGATAGACCATGCACATGTTTGTGATGGAGACTAAGATTAGCTAGTCATATACATATAGGGGGGACTGCGTGTGCCTACAATTGAGTGAGAGACCATCATACTTGGCTAGCTGGGCATGAGATTGTGTGTGTGTGTGTGTGTGCATCTGAGATGGAGAGAGAAGGAGGGAGAGAGATAGAGTTTTAGATGGGCCTATCGAGTGCGAGTGAGATATGCATGTGTATGTGTG
>NC_041391.1:526589679-526590716 GCF_002162155.2 Triticum dicoccoides | reverse complement strand
ACACACAGAGAGAGAGAGAGAGAGAGAGAGAGAGATGGAGAGAAAGGGAGAGGGACCAACAAGGTTTTTGTGTCGGATGCGTGCGACAGAACTGAAGATTGTCGGCGAGAGAGTGTGAGAGAGAGAGAGACAGAACAGGAGTCCGGGAGAGGGGGAGTTCACGTTTTATGCATCAAAGACTGATATAAACCATGTTTCGATATAAACTTGCATTCAAATATTTAAACTGGAGAACATGTTTTCTGCAATCCACACATGAACGGATATATGCGTATATCAAACAAGTTCATTAATTTGACTTTCAACATGTTCATGGAGTACTATAATATTGTACAACATGCTACTCGATTGAGGTGTTCAATTTTGGATTTAGTTCACTATTTTGACCTATTGAACGAGCTAGTTCATTGAATCGAGATATTTCATTTTGGGTTTGATTCGCGTTTTTGAGTGGGTCAACTATTTGTCATATAGTAAATCACTAGCAACAAGCATGTAAAAACACATTACTTCCGAGCATCATCTCTCCATCTAAAAAAAGAAGTGGCAAGCCAATATTTCAAAATTTGTTTCGAATCGACTTGGTAAGGTAGACGTGGATGCTCGTTCTCCCAAAATTTGAACGAACCATTAAACATCCTCTCTGCTCGGTGGAATTCGCCCGAGAAAATAAATGGGAGACGCGAAATTACTGTCCTATGTGGGACACACATCAATTGGCCCGTTGTACATCGAGGGTAGGTTCATAACTTCATCCAAGCGCGCCTTCTCCTCGTCCGAAATGACATGTGCCGAATAATTCATAAAGCATGGTCGGCAAAACACGCTCTCCTCGCCCAAAATAGCTCATGCCCACTATTTCAAAAATGCTCTCCTCGCCCGAAATCGCTCGCGCCCACTATAGTTCAAAACAAGCCCTCCTCGCCCGAAATCGCTCCCACCCACTATTTGGGGAGAAGCAAAGTTACTCTACTATCCCCGACCCTCAGTACACAGACCAAAGCCGAGAAGCCTATAGGCAAGGGTAGAACTGTAAC
>NC_041391.1:526479632-526589368 GCF_002162155.2 Triticum dicoccoides | reverse complement strand
CCTTCTCCCCGGGAAGCTCCCTTCTCCCGAGCCGCAAAACCTCGGCCCCACCTCCATGGCACCCCCCACCGCACCAATTTCACAGCCGCCCTCCTCCCTAATGTCGGAGACGTTGTCCAATTGCCGTCGTGCACTAGGTCGTGTGCCTCTTACTCCGTGCTGCTGGTGCTGCCTCGACGATGGCCGCGTGAACCATACCGGAGCCGACTCACCCCCGCCATTGTTCATGGTGCTGGAGTGGCTCCAACTTCGGATCCGTCCAAAGTCCTGGTGCTGCTTCCGCATAGCCGTCGACCGTCACGACATCGCTCTTTCCCTGCCGCTAGTCGCCACCGCAACCGCGCCGGCCTCACTGACTTGGCAGCTGGACCTGCCTACTTCACCATGCCGCCAGATAGATCGCACCCTCATCTCAAATCACTTTATTTAGGCGTCAGTTGTCTGAATTTTTATTCTGGGCCAATCGATTCCCAATGGGAAGCAGCACCCCTCGAGGCGGCAGAGCTCCTAGGCTGCCGGTTGGCTGGTGTCTAACGTAAGGGTGCGGGCCGCAAGTTCGCTACGGAAGCAGCGCTTAGATGGCTATCTTTTACAGTTGCGTGGGTTGAAGGTACTGCCGCCGCTGGATCTAGATGACGGGGAGTCTTTGTGGATTGGCCCGGGGGAGGCACAACCATGGCAGTGCGATGGGGCGGGGAGCGGGATTTTGGCTGGGGCCACAGACGACGGAGGCAGGCTACTTTGCCATTGGTCGCTGGCTCTTCGGGGAAGATTCTGAACAGTGTCAGCCGGGAGGCACAAGACGGCCATCAAGCCATCCGGCATAGATCGGACAGTACCAAAATAAAATAAAATCGTGTGATCCCAATTTAGTCTTCAGTCAACAGACATGTGACCACTCTCGTACCTTGCTGTTGATCTCTTAGTGTATTTCTTCAGATCAAAGAGATATGTCGTTCTTAACATTATGCGTTATCTGCATCTTCAGACACACCGTCTTCCGACTCACCGCAGCTGCTCCAACAAGGGAAGCATACACCAGAAGGGAGCTACAGTCCCCATTCAACAGTTCCCTGCATCGAATGCGCATGCCCGACATGGACAGCCACAACAACTGCAGGGCCATCGACAAGTCAGCACATGATGCTCACTCCTATGGATGGCAGCCAGATAGGTTGTACCCTCATCTTACTTGTGTGCAACATTTATGGCTTTGTTATTCATCTAAGCACGGAAAATAGATCATCACATTTCACTGTATATTCATGTTGATCTCTTACGGGCCTTGTTCAGGAGTTCACGCTGTTCCATAGTTCAGCTAAGATACTTGTTCTTTAGATAACGTTGTTCCATAGTTATCATCCATCAGCCAATGCTATCCCACAGGCTGGTGATTATAGTATTATACCACTTCTAGTATTACCTATGTTGTTCTTTAATACTTTTTTGTGCCATCTAGTTAATCTCGAGTACAAACGATACATATTCTATAGCTTTCATCTGTGTTCTCCCTTTAGTTTATGAGACCTGTTGCTGCTAGTTAACCCCAGTCCTACTATTTATGTCGTCTCCTATAGGCACTCATTTACATAAATCTAACTACTAGTTGTCTTCCATGCATGTCAGATATAATTGCACACACTGATATATCGACAAGAACCTCACGGAGCAATGTAAAGGCCAGTTAATGTCAATGATACCCAATATGATGGAACATGTAAAGGCAGTTCTTCAGAAGACTTGCAGAAAGATGATGAATCCTCTTCACCCCACAAGGTCCTTGCTCTAACTTGGCCTGTGATATGGGTACAACATGCATATAATGTCCTGGAGTGTATCTACTCTGTTACAATGCCATGTGCTTAGCATGCTGATCATGCATGTAAATATGTCATGCCTTCCTGTTTTTCCGTACCTATTCCATTCATGATAACATGTTTTCAAATTCAAGTACTGTCATTCTACTCTATCGCAATGTCATCTGCTTAATTTGGACATCATGCTTCTGAATATCTTATGCATTGTTATTCATCAGTATGTACTTCATTTGTCTGCCATACCATGTTTTTTTACATTGAAGTGTTGTTCTGGTGCTCTGTTGCAATGCCATCTTATTTTCCCAATCATACATGTGTATGTTGCCTTAGTTATTTCTGTACGTATTCCGCTAGCATATAGTTTTACATTCAACTAGTGTGTTTTTTGCTGTGTTGTCCTGTTGTATCCCTAGCTCTTACACCATACTCCCTCCACCCGGATTACATGTTGCCGAAATGGATAAAAAAGGATGTATCTAGAACTGAAATGCGCCTAGACCCATCCATTTTTTCCGGATGGAGGGAATACATGTCAATATGTCATGCCTTTCTATTGTTCAGTACCTATTCCATCTCTCTGCTTGTCACACCCTAGCTAGTCATGCATTAGAGTGTTGCATCATGTTTACTCTTTCATCAGAAACTTGAAATGGGGATCTGTGAAACCCTCAGAATCATTTTGAAAATGATCCAAATAAAAATTTCTCCAAAAGGGTCCAAGAAAATGCTCATGTTGCTCCCTGAAAATATTGGACAGAGATAAAAATCAAACCAATATTTTTAAGAGCTCATAGGTATTTATTTTGGGCATTTGGAATTAATGCATAAATATTTGCATTGGAAATATATTAATTATATATATTAATATATGTCCAAATATTATGCCAATTATAAAGCAGCTCTGGAATAATATATCTAGCTCCTGCAAAAATTGGCATAAGGTAAATAAATGATTTAATATATTATTTAAATCAAAACAAATGTCAGAAATTAGAAAACAGAAAATTAAATAACAGGAGGGGCTTACCTGGGCTCCTCCACTGTGCGGCCCAGCCAGCTGGCTGGCCCAGCCAGCAGGCGGCTAAGCCCGCCTCCCTCCTCTGTCGTCTTCGTCCTCGACAGAGGGAGGGGAGTGTGGCTGGCGCGCGCGCGCGCCACCACGCCACGCCACCTGCTCGGCTGCCTGCCTGCCCTCCCCTCCTCGCTCGATGCCCCGGACGACGCCATGCCTCCCCCCCTGCTCTCTCTCACTCTCCCTCAGTTCCTCCCTCCTCTCCCTCGCTCTCTCTCTCACACGGCCGAACACCACCCTCGCCGCCGTTCGCCACAGCAGCCGTCTCCGGCCACCCCTCGCTTCCCCGACTAGCTCAGGAGCTCCGCCTCGACCCCCTCTTCCTCCCAACCGCTCCACGGGTCTCCGGAAGCCCTGCACCGCCGCCTACATCGCCGTTCCCCTCCTCGGTCACCGGAGGTCATCGCCGTCGATTCGCTGCACTCCGGCCGTCCCCGAGCCCGCTAACCATCCCTGCAGCTCCGCGGTGAGCCACCGATTCGATTCCCCCTTGCCCCGTCGTCCCTAGCCTTCTGTAGCTGCCGCCCCCTTGAGCTCCGAAGCTCGACGCCGCCGGCGATGTCGCCGTCGTGGCCACGGTCACTGTAGCGCCCAACCGAGCACACTATCATGCTCCACACCTCACTAGGAGCACGCAGCACGCACCAACGCCTCCCCAAACACCCTGCAACGCCGATTCCGACCGCACCCAAACTCCAGCCGCCGCTCACGAGCTCGCCGTCGACGGTACAGACCACCCCAGGCACGGCCACCACCACCGTTCGACGCGCGGGAGCAAGGGCTCTCCAACGAGCCCAAGCACGGCCTCGCCCGTGCCCTGTAGCGCGATCCCGCATCGCGCCGCCGTCTCGGGCCTCGCCGGCGTCATGTCGCCGGTGGGTTTGACCCACTTTGACCACGGCAGGACCCCCCCTGAGTCCCTGACAGGTGGGCCCAGCCCTGTAGCTAATTAGGATTAGCGCTAACCACTGTTAGTTAACCCCCTGACACTGACCAGTGGGCCCCAGCGCCACTAATCCCTAATTAGAATTAATTTAAACCTGTTAAACCCCCCCTGTCACTGACGTGTGGCCCCCACACGTCAGGTTTGACCCAGACCTATTCCGTTGACCTGCTGACGTCACACTGACGTCATGCTGGCGCAATAATTATATTTCTGGATTTAAATTAAATCAGGAAATTCCAGAATATTATTTAAACTTCAAAAATTCATAACTTTTATTCTGTAACTCCAAATTGGACAAATTATATATGAAAAATGATCAGAAAAATTCAATCTATCCATCTGTACTATTTTCATGCATGATCAAACAAGTTAAATTGATGTTTTAAGCAGAACAAGGAAAAGCACTTTAAAAGGCCATGTTTGAGTTTGAAATTTGAATCTTTGATTCAAATTTGTTCAAACCCTTGTGGTTTTAGTTGCATTAGCCCAACACACTCATATTGCCATGTTTCATGCATGCATCATTTTGTTGCACATTGTTTGGTGATGGTTGTGTATCGATGTCCTTTGCGACAGGTTCTGCCTCCGAGGAGTACCGTGATTACCCTAACGAAGAACCGTATCAGTGCATCGAACCATCAGGCAAGCAACCAACCATTTGATCATATCGATACAATCCCATGTTCTCACTCCTGCTCTCTTTTACTGCATTAAGACAACACGTTTCAAACTACTGTGTGCTACGGTAGTTGAACCCATTTCCTCTGCATGACCTGTCATTGCCACAGTAACTAGATGAAACCCACTAGCATGTGTAGGAGTTGATTGAGCCATATGTATGTGTTGTTCCTACCTTGCTATGCCTGCTATGCTTAGAGTTGTGTCAGGTCTGGTTCATCTGGGTGATGGCTAAAGTGAAATGATTATGTCGGAAATGAGAGTGGTGTGGTGAACACGATTTGGTAAAGGTATCGATGAGAGGCCATGTAGGAGTACATGGTGGGTTGTTTCATTGAAGCCGACCTTAAGCACTGAGATCTGTATGTGTGATTTAAGATACAGCTACTACCATGCATTGGGCCCTGAAATATGACCCCGCTCGACTTCTTATTCACCCTAGCTCTCTGTCCAGGAGTTGCAAGTAGTTTCTGGTGTTTGTAGCCTACTGGAGGCCGTGGACAGCGCTGACCGTAGGGGTGGGCTGTGATGCGGTAGGTACGTGGCACGGTGTACCGAATACCCGTTAGGTATCTCGGGAACCCTATTCACATCGTTCGGGACCGTATGGGAAACCTCGGCCGGACTCCCTGCGGATGGAACCTGAATAGGCGATAAACCTGGACTAGAGGCTTAAGTGTTTAGGTAGGTCGTGGTCTACACCCACGTCGGCTTTCGCTTGAAGTCTGCCGAGCACATATCGTGTGCAGACGCTAAGTGGTGGAAACATGTATGAAGAAGTACACCCCTGCAGGGTTATCATGATCTATTCGAATAGCCGCGTCCGCGGTAAAGGACTACTTGGTTGCCTATACAGTTCATAGACAAGTAAATGGAAACTGCTAAAAGCCTCAAGATAAGTGTGAGTGCCGAGGATGGCTCTTCCGTAGGAAGACGGAGGTGGATCCTCGGTAGTGTATTGAAGTGGTGAGTAGTGGACTCGTGTGCGCAAAACCATTTGAAGTTGGAGTATCGTAGGATAGTCTAGCCAAGAGTCAAAGCTGGCTTGCTGCAATAACTCCACCAACCCTTCTTGATAATATGCATATATGTAGGATCTGATGTAAGTCTTGCTGAGTACCTTTGTACTCATGTTGCTATAATCTACATTTTACAGAAGACGCTGCAACCCCTTCTGATGGGTTCTATGTAGACGTTGACATCAACGAGTAGGCTAAAGACCCAGGTGGTGACCCTGAGCTTGTGAAGGACCACGTAGTATAGCTAGGCTTTCCAAGCCTC
The DNA here is from genome assembly GCF_002162155.2 of Triticum dicoccoides. Lineage (NCBI taxonomy): Eukaryota > Viridiplantae > Streptophyta > Magnoliopsida > Poales > Poaceae > Triticum > Triticum dicoccoides. The sequence goes on along the minus strand of NC_041391.1, from coordinate 526,583,574 downwards.
TTTTATTTTACTAGTTGTCTGTACTCAGACAAGTTACTTCCGCTGCTGGTTTGTATGACTGTATGACTTGTATGTTGGGTCGTGAGACCCGTACCTTTGTGTATGTTATGTATGGCTCCCTGAGCCTTAAATAAAGTACTTGTGTCGTAGAGTCATGTTGTGATGCTTCATTGTATTTGCACATATCGAGCATATTGTGTGTATGATTGAAATGCTTGGTATGTGTGGGATCTGACTATCTAGTTGTTTATCTTTAGTAGCCTCTCTTACCGGGAAATGTCTCCTAGTGTTACCGCCGAGCCATGGTAGCTTGCTACTGCTCTGGAACACTTAGGCTGGCCGACATGTGTCCTTCTTCGTTCCAGTGTCTGTCCCTTCGGGGAAATGTCACGCTTTGAGTACCGGAGTCCTGTTAGCCCGCTACAACCCGGTTTACCGGAGTCCTGCTAGCCCAGTGCTACAGCCCGGACCCACTTGCTGATGACCGACACGTTCGAAGCTGGGTCATGGATGCCTGTCCCTGTAAGTCTGTGCCACTTTGGGTTTACGACTAGTCATGTCAGCCCGGGCTCCTTATCATATGGATGCTAGCGACACTATCATATACGTGAGCCAAAAGGCGCAAACGGTCCCGGGCAAAGGTAAGGCGACACCCGTGGGGATACCGTGCGTGAGGCCGCAAAGTGATATGAGGTGTTACCGGCTAGATCGATGTGACATCGAGTTGGGGTCCTGACAGCGTTGGCATCAGAGCCGGACTGCCTGTAGGTTCTTCAAGCCAAACTGGTCGATGTTGAGTCTAGAAATTCTTTAGTTATATGTAGGGGAATTGTTTGTGGGTTGGAACGTAAGGCTCTTTTATTCCTCTATCTTATGACATTCTGATCTGAGTCAGTCCATTCTTCCACCGGGGGTTAAGGAATTAGGATCTATTCTCTCTATCAGGATCACGTGTTACCAATCAGTAGTACCTTATAAGTTTGATGGATACAAGCCTAGTTCAGTTCTACTACCACATTATGTTGTTAGAATGGATTCAGAACTTTGATATGATGATGTTGAGTGTGTATGTAATCCTTTGTCAAATGTCTCAAAATCCTTCTTGAGCATTTACAGCTGTTATGCTGCCGAAATTTTGCTAGAAATTCTAATGCCCTTGCATTATGATTGTGCTTTCAGATGGCCACTCGCGACCTCAATCAAGTGGTTCGCCTGACTCGATGCCTAGATGTACCCGGCCATACTACCAAGTTGGTCAGGGTAATGACTGAGGCTGGATACCGCTGGTATCCTGAGTACACGGTCGAAGAGCAATTCCGAGACTTTAATCAAAGCCAGTATCTCTGCACTGTCAGGATATTTCCATCTTATCCTGGATCCACCGAGCCTCTTCACTGCTCCTATGGACTCGGGGTTACTATTGAGATGGCTGTGCAGGACGCCGCCTACTCTATGATGACCATTATGCGAGTCAGATCTGGTCTATTTCAGGACTCTGATTTCCGGTACATGCCAGGATCACTTCCGGGAGCACAAGGGTATCTCCAGGCTATCTATGCTGACCCCACTCAGGAGGATTCACGGACTCGCACCACTGCTGAGATGCTCGAGGATAAGGACCGTGAAAATCGGGCCTTGAGGTTAGAGCTCTTCAATACCCGTGCTGACCACTGGGCCACTTTGACTCGGTTTGCACCGGCGGTGCAAGCTGGATATTCGGATATGCGCGATCTCTATCCTGTGAGATCTGCTCTGCCGGACGTGATGGTTTGGCGTGATGTAGGAGGCATCACCCCACCTCGCGGTCCCCGCAGGCCACCGTCTGTTGGTCCAAGACCTCATCCTAGCCCCTATGGTCCACAAGCTCCGCGAGACCGTCTGTTTCCGGATGATCATGTTGAGCTTCCAGGCTATGGAGGTGACTTCTACGAGGACTACTACGGATCGGTCTGAGTTAGTGGTAGTATCACTAGTTCGCACTAGCTGTGTCGTCTATCGTCCCGTGTGACTCGTGGGATATGACCTAGTTTGTACTCTTTCCGGAGGTGTAGAAAAATAATGTATAGGAGCTTGGGATGCCTCCGATGAGATGTAATCCTTTTCTCACCGTAATAGTACCTTGTTTGGTCTTGTACTAAACCCTGTATGGTGTGTATGACGATGGAATAAAGGAAGCAGTTTCTGTATCTACCATGTCATACGGATGATCATCTTGCATTTCGAGTTATTCCTTACATTCTGTATCCTATGTCGGAATTTTATCATTCTGACTAAATCATTGTCTTGTTTACCTAGGATGGTCAACACGCGCGCTAACCCTGCTTCTCAAGAGCAGGCCGAAGGCAGTGAAGGCAGGAATGAAAATCTGCCTCATCCTCCTTCCCTAGCCGAGGTTATGATGGAAGCTGAGAGAAACAAGCGGGAGACCAACCGTTTGTTGGAGCGTATTGAACAGAACACAGCACACCATCAGAGGACTAACGTGGTGTCACTCAGTGATTTTATCAAATTACATCCACCCACGTTCCACCACTCCGTCGAGCCTCTCGACGCTGATGACTGGCTTCGCAGTATCTCTCACAAACTGCTTTCCACGCTGGTAGCGGAGGCTGACAAGGTCACCTTTGCTGCATATCATCTTGAAGGCCCCGCCAGTCTATGGTGGGAAAATTATGGAGCTATGCGCCCAGCGGGCCATGTCACTACTTGGGCTGAATTCAGCGAGGCTTTCCGTGAACATCACATTCCAGAGGGTCTCATGGACCGTAAACGTGAAGAATTTTGCAGTTTCACCCAAGGCCGACTTTCTGTGGATGTTTACAGCAGGGAGTTTGGTAATCTCGCACGATATGCAACCGAGGAAGTTTCTACCGACGCCAAGAAGCAAGCAAGGTTCCGTAAGGGCCTTAGTCCTGAGCTTCGCTACGACCTCCGTCTGCATGAGTGCACATCTTTTCAGAAACTTGTCAACAAAGCCATCAGTGCTGAAACTGGTCAGACTGACTATGACGCAACACGCAAGCATGGCCGTGACATGGGTTCCTCATCCGGTGCTGGTCCTCAGAAGCGCCGCGTGTGGGTACCCAACACCGCCCTGCCACCCAGGTTCACACCGAGGCCATCTTTCCAGGCGCCTCGCCCTGTTCAACAGTCTGCACCGGCCAAGCCCTATGGGGGTCCAACTAACAATGCTCCTCCACGTACCAGTTCCGTGACCTGTTTCAAGTGTGGGGAATCTGGTCACTATATGCGTGAGTGTCCCTAGACCAACCCCAACCAGTCTGCTAAAGCTGTTGGCCGTGGCAAGCCGACAGGAAAAATATTCCACGCCAAGCCGGTCACCGCTTCACGTGGCCATGTCAACTGTATCTCTGCCGAAGAAGCTCAAGAGGATCCCAACGTCGTTCTCGGTACGCTTCTTGTTAATTGCCACCCGGCATCTGTTCTTTTCGATACAGGAGCCTCTCATTCTTTTATATCTGAAAACTATGCTCGCTTGCATAACGTCGCATTCGGTGATATGCCAACCTCTATGGTAATTCAAACTCCGGGATCCAAGTGGCAAACTTCTAGAGTAAGCCATGGAAATGAAATCCAAGTCGACAGACTTGTTTTCCTCGCGTCTTTGATAGCCCTTAAATCTTCAGATATTAATATCATTCTGGGTATGGACTGGATGTCAGCTCATCAAGCCAAAATTGATTGCTTCTCTAGGACTGTTGAACTCACCCATCCTTCGGGGAAGATAGTCAATGTCTTGACCCGAATAGCCAAGCGACAATTATATTCTCTTAACGCCAGCCCTTTGCCAGACCTTGAGGACGTGCCGGTAGTCCGTGACTTCCCGGATGTCTTTCCAGAGGAATTGCCAGGTGTTCCACCTGACAGGGATGTTGAGTTCGTAATAGACCTCGTTCCAGGAACCGTTCCGATTGCTAGAAGACCTTATAAGATGGCACCCCTAGAACTAGCCGAGCTTAAGAAACAACTCGATGAGTCCTTGAAAAAGGGTTTCATCCGACCTAGTTCATCTCCGTGGGCTTGCCCCGTTCTCGTCGTCAAGAAGAAGGATGGTACGGACCGGATGGTTGTAGATTACCGACCTGTCAATTTGGTCACAATCAAGAACAAATATCCGCTTCCCAGGATCAACGACCTGTATGATCAGCTCGCTGGATCCTCAGTCTTCTCCAAGATGGATTTGAGGTTGGGCTACCATCAAATCAAGATCAGAAACGGGGACATTCCTAAAACGGCCTTTGTTACTCGTTATGGCCAATACGAGTACACCGTCATGTCCTTCGGTTTAACCAACGCTCCAGCCACCTTCTCTCGGTTAATGAACTCAATCTTCATGGAGTATTTGGATAAATTCGTCGTGGTTTACCTCGATGATATACTCATCTACTCCAAGAACGAGGAAGAACATGCCGAACATCTAAGGCTAGTGTTGAAGAAACTTCGAGAGCATCGCCTTTATGCCAAATTTTCTAAATGTGAATTCTGGTTGTCAGAAGTGACCTATCTGGGTCATGTAATATCTGGTAAAGGTATTGCTGTTAACCCTGAGCGAGTTCAAGCCGTCCTTAATTGGACTCCACCTGAATCGGTCAAGCAAGTTCGGAGTTTTCTAGGCTTAGAGAGCTATTGTCGTCGCTTTGTCGAGAACTTCTCCAAGGTTGCTAAACCTCTAACCGAACTCCTCAAGAAAGATAAGAAGTTCGAGTGGACTCCACAATGTGAGCACAGCTTTCAGGAACTGAAAAGACGCCTGACCTCTGCTCCCGTACTGGTACCGCCAGACTTCTCCAAGGACTTTGTTATCTACTGCGACGCCTCGCGACAAGGACTAGGTTGCATTCTCATGCAAGATCGACACGTAATTGCCTACGCTTCACGGCAATTGCACCCACATGAGGAGAATTATCCTACTCATGATCTAGAGCTTGCAGCTGTAGTCTATGCACTTAAAACCTGGCGACATTACCTCCTCGGTAATCGTTGCGAAATATTCACTGATCACCAAAGTTTGAAGTACATCTTCACCCAACCGGATTTGAATCTCAGGCAAAGACGTTGGGTCGAGTTGATCACAGATTTCGACTTAGGAATAACTTACACCCCAGGAAAAGCCAACGTCATGGCTGATGCGCTAAGTCGTAAATCTTATTGTAACAACCTGATGTTACAACAAAGTCAACCGCTTCTCCATGAGGAATTTCGGAAGCTTAACCTTCACATTGTTCCTCAAGGTTTTCTTTCCACCTTGGTAGCAAAACCTACTCTTACCGATCAAATCATTGCTGCCCAAAAGCGAGATAAGGGAATATCTAAAATCAAAGAGAACATTGCTAGCGGAGGTGCTAGTTGTTTCTCCACAAATGATCATGGTGTTGTGTACTTTGAGAACCGTCTAGTGGTTCCCAAGAACCAGCATCTACGGCAGTTGATCCTTAAGGAGGCTCATGAATCTCCTCTCACCATTCATCCCGGTAGTACTAAGATGTATCAGGACCTACGCCAGAGGTTCTGGTGGACTAGGATGAAGAGAGAGATTTCTCAGTATATTGCAAATTGCGACGTCTGTCGTCGTGTAAAAGCAGAGCATCAACGGCCTGCTGGCACCCTTCAACCCTTAGCTATTCCTGAATGGAAATGGGATAAAATTGGTATGGATTTCATTACCGGTTTTCCCAGGACCAAGAGAGGGAATAATGCTATTTTCGTCGTGGTCGATCGTCTTTCCAAAGTAGGCCATTTCTTACCTGTTCGTGAGAGTATAACCGCTAGTCAGCTGGCAGACTTATACATCTCCCGAATAGTGTCTCTCCATGGTGTTCCTTTGGAAATTAACTCGGATCGAGGAAGTCTTTTCACCTCTCGATTTTGGGAAAGTTTCCAGAATGCTATGGGAACCCGTCTCTCCTTTAGCACCGCTTTCCACCCTCAGTCAAGTGGTCAAGTGGAACGCGTCAACCAAATTCTAGAAGACATGCTTCGAGCCTCTGTTATCTCATTCGGAATGGACTGGGAGAAGTGCCTTCCATTTGCCGAATTCGCTTACAACAACAGCTATCAATCTAGCTTGGGTAAATCCCCTTTTGAAGTTCTCTATGGACGACGGTGTCGAACACCCCTTAACTGGTCAGAGACCGGGGAAAGACAATTCTTTGGCCCGGATATGATTCAGGAAGCAGAAGAACAAGTTCGCATCGTTCGTGAAAAGTTGAAAACAGCCCAATCTCGTCAAAAGAGTCAATATGACCGAAAACATAAGGCTATGACTTTCGAGATTGACGAGAAGGCTTATCTTCGGGTCACCCCTCTGAAGGGAACCCATCATTTCGGTATCAAAGGCAAATTGGCTCCTCGTTACATTGGACCTTTTCGCATTCTCGCCAAACGAGGAGAAGTTGCCTACCAGTTGGAACTACCTCCGCACCTCTCCAGAGTCCACGATGTCTTCCACGTTTCTCAACTCAGGCGTTGCTTCTCGGATCCTATCCGTGAAGTGGACCACGAAACGCTTGATCTCCAAGATAATCTTACATATCGAGAGTACCCCATTCGTATCCTCGATCAGGCCGAACGTACCACCCGACGTCATAATATCAAGTTTCTCAAAGTTCAATGGTCGCACCATTCTGAGGATGAAGCAACTTGGGAAAGGGAGGATCGTCTTCGACTTGAGTATCCCGCCTTCTTTCCGGAGGAACCCAAATCTCGGGACGAGATTCTTTTGAGTGGGGGTGAGTTGTCACACCCTAGCTAGTCATGCATTAGAGTGTTGCATCATGTTTACTCTTTCATCAGAAACTTGAAATGGGGATCTGTGAAACCCTCAGAATCATTTTGAAAATGATCCAAATAAAAATTTCTCCAAAAGGGTCCAAGAAAATGCTCATGTTGCTCCCTGAAAATATTGGACATAGATAAAAATCAAACCAATATTTTTAAGAGCTCATAGGTATTTATTTTGGGAATTTGGAATTAATGCATAAATATTTGCATTGGAAATATATTAATTATATATATTAATATATGTCCAAATATTATGCCAATTATAAAGCAGCTCTGGAATAATATATCTAGCTCCTGCAAAAATTGGCATAAGGTAAATAAATGATTTAATATATTATTTAAATCAAAACAAATGTCAGAAATTAGAAAACAGAAAATTAAATAACAGGAGGGGCTTACCTGGGCTCCTCCACTGTGCGGCCCAGCCAGCTGGCTGGCCCAGCCAGCAGGCGGCCCAGCCCGCCTCCCTCCTCTGTCGTCTTCGTCCTCGACAGAGGGAGGGGAGTGTGGCCGGCGCGCGCGCGCGCCACCGCGCCACGCCACCTGCAGGCTGCCTGCCTGCCCTCCCCTCCTCGCTCGATGCCCCGGACGACGCCACGCCTCCCCCTGCTCTCTCTCACTCTCCCTCAGTTCCTCCCTCCTCTCCCTCGCTCTCTCTCTCACACGGCCGAACACCACCCTCGCCGCCGTTCGCCACAGCAGCCGTCTCCGGCCACCCCTCGCTTCCCCGACTAGCTCAGGAGCTCCGCCTCGACCCCCTCTTCCTCCCCACCGCTCCACGGGTCTCCGGAAGCCCTGCACCGCCGCCTACGTCGCCGTTCCCCTCCTCGGCCACCGGAGGTCATCGCCGTCGATTCGCTGCACTCCGGCCGTCCCCGAGCCCGCTAACCATCCCTGCAGCTCCGCGGTGAGCCACCGATTCGATTCCCCCTTGCCCCGTCGTCCAGAGCCTTCTGTAGCTGCCGCCCCCTTGAGCTCCGAAGCTCGACGCCGCCGGCGATGTCGCCGTCGTGGCCACGGTCACTGTAGCGCCCAACCGAGCACACTATCATGCTCCACACCTCACTAGGAGCACGCAGCACGCACCAACGCCTCCCCAAACACCCTGCAACGCCGATTCCGACCGCACCCGAACTCCGGCCGCCGCTCACGAGCTCGCCGTCGACGGTACAGACCACCCCAGGCACGGCCACCACCACCGTTCGACGCGCGGGAGCAAGGGCTCTCCAACGAGCCCAAGCACGGCCTCGCCCGTGCCCTGTAGCGTGATCCCGCATCGCGCCGCCGTCTCGGGCCTCGCCGGCGTCATGTCGCCGGTGGGTTTGACCCACTTTGACCACGGCAGGACCCCTCCTGAGTCCCTGACAGGTGGGCCCAGCCCTGTAGCTAATTAGGATTAGCGCTAACCACTGTTAGTTAACCCCCTGACACTGACCAGTGGGCCCCAGCGCCACTAATCCCTAATTAGAATTAATTTAAACCTGTTAAACCCCCCCTGTCACTGACGTGTGGCCCCCACACGTCAGGTTTGACCCAGACCTGTTCCGTTGACCTGCTGACGTCACACTGACGTCATGCTGGCGCAATAATTATATTTCTGGATTTAAATTAAATCAGGAAATTCCAGAATATTATTTAAACTTCAAAAATTCATAACTTTTATTCTGTAACTCCAAATTGGACAAATTATATATGAAAAATGATCAGAAAAATCCAATCTATCCATCTGTACTATTTTCATGCATGATCAAACAAGTTAAATTGATGTTTTAAGCAGAACAAGGAAAAGCACTTTTAAAAGGCCATGTTTGAGTTTGAAATTTGAATCTTTGATTCAAATTTGTTCAAACCCTTGTGGTTTTAGTTGCATTAGCCCAACACACTCATATTGCCATGTTTCATGCATGCATGCATCAGGTTTGTTGCACATTGTTTGGTGATGGTTGTGTATCGATGTCCTTTGCGACAGGTTCTGCCTCCGAGGAGTACCGTGATTACCCTAACGAAGAACCGTATCAGTGCATCGAACCATCAGGCAAGCAACCAACCATTTGATCATATCGATACAATCCCATGTTCTCGCTCCTGCTCTCTTTTACTGCATTAAGACAACGCGTTTCAAACTGCTGTGTGCTACGGTAGTTGAACCCATTTCCTCTGCATGACCTGTCATTGCCACAGTAACTAGATGAAACCCACTAGCATGTGTAGGAGTTGATTGAGCCATATGTATGTGTTGTTCCTACGTTGCTATGCCTGCTATGCTTAGAGTTGTGTCAGGTCTGGTTCATCTGGGTGATGGCTAGAGTGAAATGATTATGTCGGAAATGAGAGTGGTGTGGTGAACACGATTTGGTAAAGGTATCGATGAGAGGCCATGTAGGAGTACATGGTGGGTTGTTTCATTGAAGCCGACCTTAAGCACTGAGATCTGTATGTGTGATTTAAGATACAGCTACTACCATGCATTGGGCCCTCAAATATGACCCCGCTCGACTTCTTATTCACCCTAGCTCTCTGTCCAGGAGTTGCAAGTAGTTTCTGGTGTTTGTAGCCTACTGGAGGCCGTGGACAGTGCTGACCGTAGGGGTGGGTTGTGATGCGGTAGGTACGTGGCACGGTGTACCGAATACCCGTTAGGTATCTCGGGAACCCTGTTCACATCGTTCGGGACCGTATGGGAAACCTCGGCCGGACTCCCTGCGGATGGAACCTGAATAGGCGATAAACCTGGACTAGAGGCTTAAGTGTTTAGGTAGGTCGTGGTCTACACCCACGTCGGCTTTCGCTTGAAGTCTGCCGAGCACATATCGTGTGTAGACGCTAAGTGGTGGAAACATGTATGAAGAAGTACACCCCTGCAGGGTTATCATGATCTATTCGAATAGCCGCGTCCGCGGTAAAGGACTACTTGGTTGCCTATACAGTTCATAGACAAGTAAATGGAAACTGCTAAAAGCCTCAAGATAAGTGTGAGTGCCGAGGATGGCTCTTCCGTAGGAAGACGGAGGCGGATCCTCGGTAGTGTATTGAAGTGGTGAGTAGTGGACTCGTGTGCGCAAAACCATTTGAAGTTGGAGTATCGTAGGATAGTCTAGCCAAGAGTCAAAGCTGGCTTGCTGCAATAACTCCACCAACCCTTCTTGATAATATGCATATATGTAGGATCTGATGTAAGTCTTGCTGAGTACCTTTGTACTCATGTTGCTATAATCTACATTTTACAGAAGACGCTGCAACCCCTTCTGATGGGTTCTATGTAGACGTTGACATCAACGAGTAGGCTAAAGACCCAGGTGGTGACCCTGAGCTTGTGAAGGACCACGTAGTATAGCTAGGCTTTCCAAGCCTCTTTTATTTTACTAGTTGTCTGTACTCAGACAAGTTACTTCCGCTGCTGGTTTGTATGACTGTATGACTTGTATGTTGGGTCGTGAGACCCGTACCTTTGTGTATGTTATGTATGGCTCCCTGAGCCTTAAATAAAGTACTTGTGTCGTAGAGTCATGTTGTGATGCTTCGTTGTATTTGCACATATCGAGCATATTGTGTGTATGATTGAAATGCTTGGTATGTGTGGGATCTGACTATCTAGTTGTTTATCTTTAGTAGCCTCTCTTACCGGGAAATGCCTCCTAGTGTTACCGCTGAGCCATGGTAGCTTGCTACTGCTCTGGAACACTTAGGCTGGCCGGCATGTGTCCTTCCTCGTTCCGGTGTCTGTCCCTTCGGGGAAATGTCACGCTTTGAGTACCAGAGTCCTGTTAGCCCGCTACAGCCCGGTTTACCGGAGTCCTGCTAGCCCAGTGCTACAGCCCGGACCCACTTGCTGATGACCGACACGTTCGAAGCTGGGTCATGGATGCATGTCCCTGTAAGTCTGTGCCACTTTGGGTTTACGACTAGTCATGTCAGCCCGGGCTCCTTATCATATGGATGCTAGCGACACTATCATATACGTGAGCCAAAAGGCGCAAACGGTCCCGGGCAAAGGTAAGGCGACACCCGTGGGGATACCGTGCGTGAGGCCGCAAAGTGATATGAGGTGTTACCGGCTAGATCGATGTGACATCGAGTTGGGGTCCTGACAGCGTTGGCATCAGAGCCGGACTGCCTGTAGGTTCTTCAAGCCAAACTGGTCGATGTTGAGTCTAGAAATTCTTTAGTTATATGTAGGGGAATTGTTTGTGGGTTGGAACGTAAGGCTCTTTTATTCCTCTATCTTATGACATTCTGATCTGAGTCAGTCCATTCTTCCACCGGGGGTTAAGGAATTAGGATCTATTCTCTCTATCAGGATCACGTGTTACCAATCAGTAGTACCTTATAAGTTTGATGGATACAAGCCTAGTTCAGTTCTACTACCACATTATGTTGTTAGAATGGATTCAGAACTTTGATATGATGATGTTGAGTGTGTATGTAATCCTTTGTCAAATGTCTCAAAATCCTTCTTGAGCATTTACAGCTGTTATGCTGCCGAAATTTTGCTAGAAATTCTAATGCCCTTGCATTATGATTGTGCTTTCAGATGGCCACTCGCGACCTCAATCAAGTGGTTCGCCTGACTCGATGCCTAGATGTACCCGGCCATACTGCCAAGTTGGTCAGGGTAATGACTGAGGCTGGATACCGCTGGTATCCTGAGTACACGGTCGAAGAGCAATTCCGAGACTTTAATCAAAGCCAGTATCTCTGCACTGTCAGGATATTTCCATCTTATCCTGGATCCACCGAGCCTCTTCACTGCTCCTATGGACTCGGGGTTACTATTGAGATGGCTGTGCAGGACGCCGCCTACTCTATGATGACCATTATGCGAGTCAGATCTGGTCTATTTCGGGACTCTGATTTCCGGTACATGCCAAGATCACTTCCGGGAGCACAAGGGTATCTCCAGGCTATCTATGCTGACCCCACTCAGGAGGATTCACGGACTCGCACCACTGCTGAGATGCTCGAGGATAAGGACCGTGAAAATCGGGCCTTGAGGTTAGAGCTCTTCAATACCCGTGCTGACCACTGGGCCACTTTGACTCGGTTTGCACCGGCGGTGCAAGCTGGATATTCGGATATGCGCGATCTCTATCCTGTGAGATCTGCTCTGCCGGACGTGATGGTTTGGCGTGATGTAGGAGGCATCACCCCACCTCGCGGTCCCCGCAGGCCACCGTCTGTTGGTCCAAGACCTCATCCTAGCCCCTATGGTCCACAAGCTCCGCGAGACCGTCTGTTTCCGGATGATCATGTTGAGCTTCCAGGCTATGGAGGTGACTTCTACGAGGACTACTAAGGATCGGTCTGAGTTAGTGGTAGTATCACTAGTTCGCACTAGCTGTGTCGTCTATCGTCCCGCGTGACTCGTGGGATATGACCTAGTTTGTACTCTTTCCGGAGGTGTAGAAAAATAATGTATAGGAGCTTGGGATGCCTCCGATGAGATGTAATCCTTTTCTCACCGTAATAGTACCTTGTTTGGTCTTGTACTAAACCCTGTATGGTGTGTATGACGATGGAATAAAGGAAGCAGTTTCTGTATCTACCATGTCATACGGATGATCATCTTGCATTTCGAGTTATTCCTTACATTCTGTATCCTATGTCGGAATTTTATCATTCTGACTAAATCATTGTCTTGTTTACCTAGGATGGTCAACACGCGCGCTAACCCTGCTTCTCAAGAGCAGGCCGAAGGCAGTGAAGGCAGGAATGAAAATCTGCCTCATCCTCCTTCCCTAGCCGAGGTTATGATGGAAGCTGAGAGAAACAAGCGGGAGACCAACCGTTTGTTGGAGCGTATTGAACAGAACACAGCACACCATCAGAGGACTAACGTGGTGTCACTCAGTGATTTTATCAAATTACATCCACCCACGTTCCACCACTCCGTCGAGCCTCTCGACGCTGATGACTGGCTTCGCAGTATCTCTCACAAACTGCTTTCCACGCTGGTAGCGGAGGCTGACAAGGTCACCTTTGCTGCATATCATCTTGAAGGCCCCACCAGTCTATGGTGGGAAAATTATGGAGCTATGCGCCCAGCGGGCCATGTCACTACTTGGGCTGAATTCAGCGAGGCTTTCCGTGAACATCACATTCCGGAGGGTCTCATGGACCGTAAACGTGAAGAATTTTGCAGTTTCACCCAAGGCCGACTTTCTGTGGATGTTTACAGCAGGGAGTTTGGTAATCTCGCACGATATGCAACCGAGGAAGTTTCTACCGACGCCAAGAAGCAAGCAAGGTTCCGTAAGGGCCTTAGTCCTGAGCTTCGCCGCGACCTCCGTCTGCATGAGTGCACATCTTTTCAGAAACTTGTCAACAAAGCCATCAGTGCTGAAACTGGTCAGACTGACTATGACGCAACACGCAAGCATGGCCGTGACATGGGTTCCTCATCCGGTGCTGGTCCTCAGAAGCGCGGCGTGTGGGTACCCAACACCGCCCTGCCACCCAGGTTCACACCGAGGCCATCTTTCCAGGCGCCTCGCCCTGTTCAACAGTCTGCACCGGCCAAGCCCTATGGGGGTCCAACTAACAATGCTCCTCCACGTACCAGTTCCGTGACCTGTTTCAAGTGTGGGGAATCTGGTCACTATATGCGTGAGTGTCCCCAGACCAACCCCAACCAGTCTGCTAAAGCTGTTGGCCGTGGCAAGCCGACAGGAAAAATATTCCACGCCAAGCCGGTCACCGCTTCACGTGGCCATGTCAACTGTATCTCTGCCGAAGAAGCTCAAGAGGATCCCAACGTCGTTCTCGGTACGCTTCTTGTTAATTGCCACCCGGCATCTGTTCTTTTCGATACAGGAGCCTCTCATTCTTTTATATCTGAAAACTATGCTCGCTTGCATAACGTCGCATTCGGTGATATGCCAACCTCTATGGTAATTCAAACTCCGGGATCCAAGTGGCAAACTTCTAGAGTAAGCCATGGAAATGAAATCCAAGTCGACAGACTTGTTTTCCTCGCGTCTTTGATAGCCCTTAAATCTTCAGATATTAATATCATTCTGGGTATGGACTGGATGTCAGCTCATCAAGCCAAAATTGATTGCTTCTCTAGGACTGTTGAACTCACCCATCCTTCGGGGAAGATAGTCAATGTCTTGACCCGAATAGCCAAGCGACAATTATATTCTCTTAACGCCAGCCCTTTGCCAGACCTTGAGGACGTGCCGGTAGTCCGTGACTTCCCGGATGTCTTTCCAGAGGAATTGCCAGGTGTTCCACCTGACAGGGATGTTGAGTTCGTAATAGACCTCGTTCCAGGAACCGTTCCGATTGCTAGAAGACCTTATAAGATGGCACCCCTAGAACTAGCCGAGCTTAAGAAACAACTCGATGAGTCCTTGAAAAAGGGTTTCATCCGACCTAGTTCATCTCCGTGGGCTTGCCCCGTTCTCGTCGTCAAGAAGAAGGATGGTACGGACCGGATGGTTGTAGATTACCGACCTGTCAATTTGGTCACAATCAAGAACAAATATCCGCTTCCCAGGATCAACGACCTGTATGATCAGCTCGCTGGATCCTCAGTCTTCTCCAAGATGGATTTGAGGTTGGGCTACCATCAAATCAAGATCAGAAACGGGGACATTCCTAAAACGGCCTTTGTTACTCGTTATGGCCAATACGAGTACACCGTCATGTCCTTCGGTTTAACCAACGCTCCAGCCACCTTCTCTCGGTTAATGAACTCAATCTTCATGGAGTATTTGGATAAATTCGTCGTGGTTTACCTCGATGATATACTCATCTACTCCAAGAACGAGGAAGAACATGCCGAACATCTAAGGCTAGTGTTGAAGAAACTTCGAGAGCATCGCCTTTATGCCAAATTTTCTAAATGTGAATTCTGGTTGTCAGAAGTGACCTATCTGGGTCATGTAATATCTGGTAAAGGTATTGCTGTTAACCCTGAGCGAGTTCAAGCCGTCCTTAATTGGACTCCACCTGAATCGGTCAAGCAAGTTCGGAGTTTTCTAGGCTTAGAGAGCTATTGTCGTCGCTTTGTCGAGAACTTCTCCAAGGTTGCTAAACCTCTAACCGAACTCCTCAAGAAAGATAAGAAGTTCGAGTGGACTCCACAATGTGAGCACAGCTTTCAGGAACTGAAAAGACGCCTGACCTCTGCTCCCGTACTGGTACCGCCAGACTTCTCCAAGGACTTTGTTATCTACTGCGACGCCTCGCGACAAGGACTAGGTTGCATTCTCATGCAAGATCGACACGTAATTGCCTACGCTTCACGGCAATTGCACCCACATGAGGAGAATTATCCTACTCATGATCTAGAGCTTGCAGCTGTAGTCTATGCACTTAAAACCTGGCGACATTACCTCCTCGGTAATCGTTGCGAAATATTCACTGATCACCAAAGTTTGAAGTACATCTTCACCCAACCGGATTTGAATCTCAGGCAAAGACGTTGGGTCGAGTTGATCACAGATTTCGACTTAGGAATAACTTACACCCCAGGAAAAGCCAACGTCATGGCTGATGCGCTAAGTCGTAAATCTTATTGTAACAACCTGATGTTACAACAAAGTCAACCGCTTCTCCATGAGGAATTTCGGAAGCTTAACCTTCACATTGTTCCTCAAGGTTTTCTTTCCACCTTGGTAGCAAAACCTACTCTTACCGATCAAATCATTGCTGCCCAAAAGCGAGATAAGGGAATATCTAAAATCAAAGAGAACATTGCTAGCGGAGGTGCTAGTTGTTTCTCCACAAATGATCATGGTGTTGTGTACTTTGAGAACCGTCTAGTGGTTCCCAAGAACCAGCATCTACGGCAGTTGATCCTTAAGGAGGCTCATGAATCTCCTCTCACCATTCATCCCGGTAGTACTAAGATGTATCAGGACCTACGCCAGAGGTTCTGGTGGACTAGGATGAAGAGAGAGATTTCTCAGTATATTGCAAATTGCGACGTCTGTCGTCGTGTAAAAGCAGAGCATCAACGGCCTGCTGGCACCCTTCAACCCTTAGCTATTCCTGAATGGAAATGGGATAAAATTGGTATGGATTTCATTACCGGTTTTCCCAGGACCAAGAGAGGGAATAATGCTATTTTCGTCGTGGTCGATCGTCTTTCCAAAGTAGGCCATTTCTTACCTGTTCGTGAGAGTATAACCGCTAGTCAGCTGGCAGACTTATACATCTCCCGAATAGTGTCTCTCCATGGTGTTCCTTTGGAAATTAACTCGGATCGAGGAAGTCTTTTCACCTCTCGATTTTGGGAAAGTTTCCAGAATGCTATGGGAACCCGTCTCTCCTTTAGCACCGCTTTCCACCCTCAGTCAAGTGGTCAAGTGGAACGCGTCAACCAAATTCTAGAAGACATGCTTCGAGCCTCTGTTATCTCATTCGGAATGGACTGGGAGAAGTGCCTTCCATTTGCCGAATTCGCTTACAACAACAGCTATCAATCTAGCTTGGGTAAATCCCCTTTTGAAGTTCTCTATGGACGACGGTGTCGAACACCCCTTAACTGGTCAGAGACCGGGGAAAGACAATTCTTTGGCCCGGATATGATTCAGGAAGCAGAAGAACAAGTTCGCATCGTTCGTGAAAAGTTGAAAACAGCCCAATCTCGTCAAAAGAGTCAATATGACCGAAAACATAAGGCTATGACTTTCGAGATTGACGAGAAGGCTTATCTTCGGGTCACCCCTCTGAAGGGAACCCATCATTTCGGTATCAAAGGCAAATTGGCTCCTCGTTACATTGGACCTTTTCGCATTCTCGCCAAACGAGGAGAAGTTGCCTACCAGTTGGAACTACCTCCGCACCTCTCCAGAGTCCACGATGTCTTCCACGTTTCTCAACTCAGGCGTTGCTTCTCGGATCCTATCCGTGAAGTGGACCACGAAACGCTTGATCTCCAAGATAATCTTACATATCGAGAGTACCCCATTCGTATCCTCGATCAGGCCGAACGTACCACCCGACGTCATAATATCAAGTTTCTCAAAGTTCAATGGTCGCACCATTCTGAGGATGAAGCAACTTGGGAAAGGGAGGATCGTCTTCGACTTGAGTATCCCGCCTTCTTTCCGGAGGAACCCAAATCTCGGGACGAGATTCTTTTGAGTGGGGGTGAGTTGTCACACCCTAGCTAGTCATGCATTAGAGTGTTGCATCATGTTTACTCTTTCATCAGAAACTTGAAATGGGGATCTGTGAAACCCTCAGAATCTTTTTTGAAAATGATCCAAATAAAAATTTCTCCAAAAGGGTCCAAGAAAATGCTCATGTTGCTCCCTGAAAATATTGGACAGAGATAAAAATCAAACCAATATTTTTAAGAGCTCATAGGTATTTATTTTGGGCATTTGGAATTAATGCATAAATATTTGCATTGGAAATATATTAATTATATATATTAATATATGTCCAAATATTATGCCAATTATAAAGCAGCTCTGGAATAATATATCTAGCTCCTGCAAAAATTGGCATAAGGTAAATAAATGATTTAATATATTATTTAAATCAAAACAAATGTCAGAAATTAGAAAACAGAAAATTAAATAACAGGAGGGGCTTACCTGGGCTCCTCCACTGTGCGGCCCAGCCAGCTGGCTGGCCCAGCCAGCAGGCGGCCCAGCCCGCCTCCCTCCTCTGTCGTCTTCGTCCTCGACAGAGGGAGGAGAGTGTGGCCGGCGCGCGCGCGCGCCACCGCGCCACGCCACCTGCTCGGCTGCCTGCCTGCCCTCCCCTCCTCGCTCGATGCCCCGGACGACGCCACGCCTCCCCCCCTGCTCTCTCTCACTCTCCCTCAGTTCCTCCCTCCTCTCCCTCGCTCTCTCTCTCACACGGCCGAACACCACCCTCGCCGCCATTCGCCACAGCAGCCGTCTCCGGCCACCCCTCGCTTCCCCGACTAGCTCAGGAGCTCCGCCTCGACCCCCTCTTCCTCCCCACTGCTCCACGGGTCTCCGGAAGCCCTGCACCGCTGCCTACGTCGCCGTTCCCCTCCTCGGCCACCGGAGGTCATCGCCGTCGATTCGCTGCACTCCGGCCGTCCCCGAGCCCGCTAACCATCCCTGCAGCTCCGCGGTGAGCCACCGATTCGATTCCCCCTTGCCCCGTCGTCCCTAGCCTTCTGTAGCTGCCGCCCCCTTGAGCTCCGAAGCTCGACGCCGCCGGTGATGTCGCCGTCGTGGCCACGGTCACCGTAGCGCCCAACCGAGCACACTATCGTGCTCCACACCTCACTAGGAGCACGCAGCACGCACCAACGCCTCTCCAAACACCCTGCAACGCCGATTCCGACCGCACCCGAACTCCGGCCGCCGCTCACGAGCTCGCCGTCGACGGTACAGACTACCCCAGGCACGGCCACCACCACCGTTCGACGCGCGGGAGCAAGGGCTCTCCAACGAGCCCAAGCACGGCCTCGCCCGTGCCCTGTAGCGCGATCCCGCATCGCGCCGCCGTCTCGGGCCTCGCCGGCGTCATGTCGCCGGTGGGTTTGACCCACTTTGACCACGGCAGGACCCCCCCTGAGTCCCTGACAGGTGGGCCCAGCCCTGTAGCTAATTAGGATTAGCGCTAACCACTGTTAGTTAACCCCCTGACACTGACCAGTGGGCCCCAGCGCCACTAATCCCTAATTAGAATTAATTTAAACCTGTTAAACCCCCCCTGTCACTGACATGTGGCCCCCACACATCAGGTTTGACCCAGACCTGTTCCGTTGACCTGCTGACGTCACACTGACGTCATGCTGGCGCAATAATTATATTTCTGGATTTAAATTAAATCAGGAAATTCCAGAATATTATTTAAACTTCAAAAATTCATAACTTTTATTCTGTAACTCCAAATTGGACAAATTATATATGAAAAATGATCAGAAAAATCCAATCTATCCATCTGTACTATTTTCATGCATGATCAAACAAGTTAAATTGATGTTTTAAGCAGAACAAGGAAAAGCACTTTAAAAGGCCATGTTTGAGTTTGAAATTTGAATCTTTGATTCAAATTTGTTCAAACCCTTCTGGTTTTAGTTGCATTAGCCCAACACACTCATATTGCCATGTTTCATGCATGCATCATTTTGTTGCACATTGTTTGGTGATGGTTGTGTATCGATGTCCTTTGCGACAGGTTCTGCCTCCGAGGAGTATCGTGATTACCCTAACGAAGAACCGTATCAGTGCATCGAACCATCAGGCAAGCAACCAACCATTTGATCATATCGATACAATCCCATGTTCTCGCTCCTGCTCTCTTTTACTGCATTAAGACAACGCGTTTCAAACTGCTGTGTGCTATGGTAGTTGAACCCATTTCCTCTGCATGACCTGTCATTGCCACAGTAACTAGATGAAACCCACTAGCATGTGTAGGAGTTGATTGAGCCATATGTATGTGTTGTTCCTACCTTGCTATGCCTGCTATGCTTAGAGTTGTGTCAGGTCTGGTTCATCTGGGTGATGGCTAGAGTGAAATGATTATGTCGGAAATGAGAGTGGTGTGGTGAACACGATTTGGTAAAGGTATCGATGAGAGGCCATGTAGGAGTACATGGTGGGTTGTTTCATTGAAGCCGACCTTAAGCACTGAGATCTGTATGTGTGATTTAAGATACAGCTACTACCATGCATTGGGCCCTGAAATATGACCCCGCTCGACTTCTTATTCACCCTAGCTCTCTGTCCAGGAGTTGCAAGTAGTTTCTGGTGTTTGTAGCCTACTGGAGGCCGTGGACAGCGCTGACCGTAGGGGTGGGCTGTGATGAGGTAGGTACGTGGCACGGTGTACCGAATACCCGTTAGGTATCTCGGGAACCCTGTTCACATCGTTCGGGGCCGTATGGGAAACCTCGGCCGGACTCCCTGCGGATGGAACCTGAATAGGCGATAAACCTGGACTAGAGGCTTAAGTGTTTAGGTAGGTCGTGGTCTACACCCACGTCGGCTTTCGCTTGAAGTCTGCTGAGCACATATCGTGTGCAGACGCTAAGTGTTGGAAACATGTATGAAGAAGTACACCCCTGCAGGGTTATCATGATCTATTTGAATAGCCGCGTCCGCGGTAAAGGACTACTTGGTTGCCTATACAGTTCATAGACAAGTAAATGGAAACTGCTAAAAGCCTCAAGATAAGTGTGAGTGCCGAGGATGGCTCTTCCGTAGGAAGACGGAGGCGGATCCTCGGTAGTGTATTGAAGTGGTGAGTAGTGGACTCGTGTGCGCAAAACCATTTCAAGTTGGAGTATCGTAGGATAGTCTAGCCAAGAGTCAAAGCTGGCTTGCTGCAATAACTCCACCAACCCTTCTTGATAATATGCATATATGTAGGATCTGATGTAAGTCTTGCTGAGTACCTTTGTACTCATGTTGCTATAATCTACATTTTACAGAAGACGCTGCAACCCCTTCTGATGGGTTCTATGTAGACGTTGACATCAACGAGTAGGCTAAAGACCCAGGTGGTGACCCTGAGCTTGTGAAGGACCACGTAGTATAGCTAGGCTTTCCAAGCCTCTTTTATTTTACTAGTTGTCTGTACTCAGACAAGTTACTTCCGCTGCTGGTTTGTATGACTGTATGACTTGTATGTTGGGTCGTGAGACCCGTACCTTTGTGTATGTTATGTATGGCTCCCTGAGCCTTAAATAAAGTACTTGTGTTGTAGAGTCATGTTGTGATGCTTCGTTGTATTTGCACATATCGAGCATATTGTGTGTATGATTGAAATGCTTGGTATGTGTGGGATCTGACTATCTAGTTGTTTATCTTTAGTAGCCTCTCTTACCGGGAAATGCCTCCTAGTGTTACCGCTGAGCCATGGTAGCTTGCTACTGCTCTGGAACACTTAGGCTGGCCGGCATGTGTCCTTCTTCGTTCCGGTGTCTGTCCCTTCGGGGAAATGTCACGCTTTGAGTACCGGAGTCCTGTTAGCCCGCTACAGCCCGGTTTACCGGAGTCCTGCTAGCCCAGTGCTACAGCCCGGACCCACTTGCTGATGACCGACACGTTCGAAGCTGGGTCATGGATGCCTGTCCCTGTAAGTCTGTGCCACTTTGGGTTTACGACTAGTCATGTCAGCCCGGGCTCCTTATCATATGGATGCTAGCAACACTATCATATACGTGAGCCAAAAGGCGCAAACGGTCCCGGGCAAAGGTAAGGCGACACCCGTGGGGATACCGTGCGTGAGGCCGCAAAGTGATATGAGGTGTTACCGGCTAGATCGATGTGACATCGAGTTGGGGTCCTGACACTGCTGTCACATGTTTTATAATTAAAGCACCATTCTTCTATACAAGGCATGCAAGGGGAAGATGACTATGTTAGAATCTGAAGGGTTACAAACAAGGCCTTTGCAAAAGATCCAAACGCGAGGAGATAATAAACCAACTCCAGTTTTTATAGATACTACTACAACACCGAGAAACCCAACTCCTATTGATAATAAGTAGATTCTAGTGGCCAAAGAACTAGTCCGCTCCAGTCCAGCAAAAATATGTTAACTCAATTCTAAGAAGCGTGTGTGTATCCTTGCATCATGAAATTTTATAGCATGCTGATCATATTTTCTACATGTTTCTTACCCATCTCTCTTTTAGAAAATAAGCTTAACAGATAGAAGAATTTCTGCAATGGTATCGTTTATGAGGAAAGATTCTTGCAGGAATTCTCTATGCTCCAATGTAGATGTAAGTACCTGTTGTATATCACTATATTTTTACATCAACATGTATTTTGTTAAACGGCGTGAATCCAACCTTTATCTGATCTAAATTTAGTTGTAGCAAATTGTACGATTAAAGGCCACAACGTTGATTTTTGTAAGGAAAACTGCCTGGTAGTTTTGCATCCTGAGCTGCATGAGTGTACAATCTCATATCAGTGGGTTTGAATACTTTGGTTCTGCAGTGGGGTTTTCAGTGTTTTTTTACTGTGTTGTCCTGTCGTATCCCTAGCTCTTACATCATACTCCATCCGTCCAGATTAAATGTTGCAGAAATGGATAAAACTGGATGTATCTAGAACTGAAAAACGCCTAGACCCGTCCATTTATTTCCGGATGGAGGGAATACATGTCAATATGTTATGCCTTTCTATTCTTCAGTACCTATTCCATCTCTACTGTAGCATGTTTTATAACTGAATCACCATTCTTCTATATAAGGCATGCAAGGGGAAGACGGCTATGTTAGAATCTGAAGGGTTACAAACTAGGTCTTTGCAAAAGATCCAAGCGCCAGGAGATAATAAACCAACTTCTTTTTTCATAGATACTGCTCCAGCACAGAGAAACCCAACTCCCACTGATAATAAGCAGATTCCAGTGGCCAAAGAACTAGTCTGCTCCAGTCCAGCAAAATAATGTCAATTCCATTCTAAGAAGCGCGTGCGTATCCTCGCATCATGAAATTTTATAGCATTCTGATCATATTTTCTACATGTTTCTTAACCATCTCTCTTTTAGAAAATAAGGTTAAATGATAGAAGACTTCCTCCATTGGGATTGTATTCGAGGAAAATATCTTGCCGGAATTCTCTGTGCTCCAATGCTGATGTAAGTACCTGTTGTATATCACTATATTTTACATCAACATGTATTTTGTTAATCGGCATGAATCTAACCTTTATCTGATCTAAAATTAGTTGTAGCAAAATGTTAAAGGCGCCAATGCTGATTTTTGTAAGGAAAACTGCATGGTAGTTTTGCATACTGAGCTGCATGAATGTACTATCTCATATCACGCACATTACTGAATTGTAGTGCTTCTCTGGTTGCCTATTCATTCATTGTGTCAATGTTGCTTTCGTGCTACCTTACCTGGCTGATGATAGCTGTGCCATATTGTGTTAATTTGGTGTAGGCTAGTTGCCCTAACGTTCGTTGTGTCAATGTTGCATTCCTATTATCTGACTTGGCCAATGGTAGCAATGCTAGTGCGTTAATTTTGTGCAGGCTGCTGAAGATAAGAAGACAAACTCTGAAAACAGCAAGGCAACCCCATTGTTTATTTCCAGTAAATCTAGGCCAGGTAATATGGCAATAACTCATGATTAATCTGTTTGGTTCCCGTCCTAATTTATGTTATGATGCAATGGTCGAGACACTCTCCACTATCAATAATACAAGCCCGCCAAAATCGACATCTGAATCTGTTCAGTATCCTCTATCTCGAATGCAACGGAATAAATGTATGTTTGTGAACCAATTAATGGCTGAAGCAATGATGGAAATCATGGATGAATCAGAGGTGCAGAGTCGTGTGACACAACAACCGATCAATGTTTTCAGAGACAGTGTAGCAAAGCAGAAAGAACTTGCCCACATGCTTATGGGCGTCATCTGTACTGAGGTTGCAGATTGTGACGTTGTAGATGGTTAGGTTCTGCTCATTTATTTGCACTGGCATCAATCTTTGATTGCCCAGTGGATGTAATTTCCTGTAATATATGTTGGATGTGCAACGTTATTCCCTGTATGCCGTACCTTTGCTTGATCGGTTTTGGTCCTGTGCATAATTGCTCGTTGTAATGGGCTCAAATTATCTAATTTGGCCTAAAGACATGTACGAACTTTAGTGGGCCAATTAAGTTAATGGGCCGTTACTAGGCCGAAAGTTAATGGTCGGCCCTCTTACCTCCCGGGTCGTTAATAGGTCGACATCGAAGCGGGCAACAGGTGGCCCCAATTTATTTCACGGGCCGTTAACAGGCCGTTACTAAGTTTGGGCTACATATGGCCCAACTATACTATAGGCCTTTAGCAGGCCGAAAGAGACAGCGGGCTTGTACTGGACCGTGAAGACCATGGGCCGCTAAGAGGCCGAAAGTCAGGTCGTATTGTAAATGCCCAACTGTGTTGTGGGCCTTTAGCAGGCCGAAAGAGAAACCGGGCTGGTATTGGACCATGAAGGGCATGGGCCGTTAAAAGGCCAAAACTAAGGTCCGACTGCAAATGGCCCAACTCATTTATGGTCCGTTAACAGGCTGAAAGGCACACAGGGCCGGGAATTGGCCCAACACTTAAATGGGTCGCTAAAAGGCCAAAACTCAGGTCCGACTACAAATGGCCCAACTGATTTATGGGCCGTCAACAGGCTGAAAGTGACATCGGGCCAGAAATTGGCCCAACACTTAAATGGGCCGCTAAAAGGCCAAAACTCAGGTCCGATAACAAATGGCCCATCAGATTTATGGGCCGTCAATAGGCTGAAAGACACACCGGGCCGGAAATTAGCCCAACATTTAAATGGGTCGCTAAAAGGCCGAAAGATGTACATCCTGAAAATTGGCCCATCCATTAAATGGGACGTTAACAGGCCGAAATCTCATCGGGCCGATATTGAGCCCAAATATATAGCGGGTTGTTAACGGGCTCGAACTGACGATGGGCTGCAATGGTGTCAAATCTTTAACGGGCCGTTGACGGGCCGAATTGGCACATCTCGTATGGGCCGTGGGCTTAAATGGACCTCACACAAGTAGGCCTTATATGGGCTGGCCTGCTAATTTTTACTGGGCCGGCCTTTTCAAAGGAATGGGCCTCTGTTGGGCCGTGCCACATGTCGATGTATCATAGGCGCCTTCCGTCCAATGAGTGGATGACATCTGTCCCAACGATGAGCCGACACGTGTTTCCTCCAGCCAATGATGATTTTACACGTGGAAAATCCCCATTGGTCGGGGCTGTTAACGGGTTATCGGATTCAAAACCCGACCCGATAGCTTAATGGCGTTCCGTTACGGTGGATGCCACGCGTCGGTCACCCTTGACGAAAGCACTTCTGTGACGCGCAATTTATTTTCATGGAAGTGGACACTTCCGTGATGA
Organism: Triticum dicoccoides; assembly: GCF_002162155.2. NCBI lineage: Eukaryota > Viridiplantae > Streptophyta > Magnoliopsida > Poales > Poaceae > Triticum > Triticum dicoccoides. The sequence continues at coordinate 526,558,956 of NC_041391.1, read as the reverse complement.
TAATTTTGGTAATGTCATGGAACACTTCTATGACAACACGAGTATGACTATCTTGATTATGTCAAAAATTTGTCATGGATGTACATGCATGACAAAAACACGACCTACTGTGACAAACACGTATCATCACGGGAGTGTATTTTTTTGTAGTGTGAGTTTTCAACCCTTGTACCTTGTTTCCATCTGCACTGACTCTCCTTTCAGGGTTGGAAGCAAATCCATGTGGGAGTCTCACACGTGACAGGACCTCGCAGAATTCTTTTCTTTTTACCTCGTACACAGCTGGTGCCATATCCCGTGGTTTACCTTCATCTTGCACCTGCAAATCCTTTCTGATACCCAGGTGTGTCAAATCAATCCTAGATTTTAAGGTATCTTTCGTCTTGCCTTCAATGTTAAGAAGTGTGCCAATAATGTTGTCACATATATTTTTCTCGATGTGCATCACATCAAGATTATGTTGCAGATCCAAATCTTTCCAATACTCCAAGTCCCACAAAGTGGACCTGCGGGTAAACAATAATCTCTCTTCTACCGTGCCACGCTTCCTTTTCCCGCTACCATTACCAGGATGGTTTCCTGGTGTAATATGCCTGACCTTCTGTAATTCCACTTGCAACTCATCGGCGGTGAGCTTCTTTGGCGCATCACGGTTTTTATGCTTTGCATTGAACACATGTCTACGGTATTTTCTAGGATGCGACTTGTCCTTGGCAAGGAAACGGCGGTGTCCAATGTAACAGATCTTGCTAAGTATTGGGTATGACAGCGGATTCCTGTCACAACGAACACATGCATTGTAACCATGTGTCGTTCGCCCTGACATAGTGCCCAAAGCCGGATAATCATAGATGCACCAAATTACAACAGCACGCAGAAAGAAATCAGCTGGTGGGCTGCTATATAGGTCTTGAGTGAGAACACCCTTCCATAGCTGTTGAAGTTCCTCCACAAGAGGCTCCATGAACAAATCAAAATCCTTTCCAGGACTTTTTGGACCTAGGATGAGCAAGGCCATCATGTAGTTTGATTCTTTGGTGCAGACATTTGGAGGCATGTTGTAAGGGATAACAAGCACTGGCCACATGCTATATGTGGCGCTCTGGTGGCCAAATGGGTTAAATCCATCTGAAGCTAAGCCAAGTCTAATGTTTATCGGATCAGCAGCAAACTCTTTGTGTTTATCATTGAAGCTTTTCCACTCACTACCATGAGATGGATGGCTCGTTACATTCTGATCTCTGTACTCCTGGTTCCTAGAATGCCACAGTACATCGTCTCTTGTTTCAGCATCATGAAACAACCTCTGCAATCTTGGTGTAATTGGAAAATGTCTAAGAACATTATGAGGAATCCTCTTCACAACATTGCCATCTTTTCGTCTTGATGATTTGCATTTCGGGCATTCACTTAGTTAGCATAATCCTTCCGGAACAGAACACAATTATTCTTACAAACATGGATCATATCATATCCAATTCCAACTACACGAACAAAATTCTTCATTTAACTGTAGGTGTGTGGCAGCTCAGACGCATCTGGGAAAGATTTGCGAAAAGCAGCCAACATAGCATCGAATGATTTGTTGGTCATCCGCTCAGATGTCTTCACCTGAAGAAAGGTGACCATAGCTGAGAATACTGACAGCTTATTTCCTGGGTAACAGCAACGTTGCATTGTTCCAACATGCGGGCCCACCGTTTTTCTTCTGCAGGTGAAAGTTCACGGAATGCACGAGCATTTCGTAGCATTGTTTCAATGTTGGTCAAACTCACTAGCTCCGCCACCACCACCTCCTCCTCCTCTTCCACCTGAGCATCAGGCAGATCAAGATGGTGATCTGCTGCTTCCACGTAGTCAATAACATTGACGTTCACAGCTTCACCATGATGAACCTACCTAGTATATGTGATCGACATCCCATACAAGTGTAGATGATTTTGCACAGTTGACTGGGGTCTTGTAACTGAATTCATACAACTGCTACACGGGCAGAGCACATCTGATTTCGGACCACCGTACTCAGGTCTGATAAAGTTCATGAAGCTTTCAACCCCCTCGACATATGCAGCGGAGAATCTTCGAGCAGAAGTTATCCAAGTCATGTCCATCTGTTAGACATACAAATTAGTTCTTCTACTAGATATTACAGGAAAAACATATATGCTTTTTTATGAAGTCCAGAAAAAAATACCTAGGTCGATGTCTAAAGCTATGGCAAGATATTTGGACGAGCAGATCTAAGTAACAAAATATATGTAAAGCTAATTCAGCAAACAGTTTTGAGTGCTAAATTATGGCAGGCTGTTTCAGTAGTCAATGAGGCCGAGCACACAGCCATCGAACTATCGAAGGCCATCGCAGCAACAAAGATCGAGTATAAAACGGTGTAGAGCTATTTCACCTAACAGATTGGCTACTAGACCATGGCAATCTACGTCACAATAAATATATGGCAGGATATTTTAGCAACTAATCAGCCTTGGCATGCCATCTCAGCTAAGCAGATTGAGTGCAGAACAGGGCAAGGAAGCTTCTTAAGTAGAGCATATTGACAGTAAACTACTTCGGCAAACAGTGAGATTAACAGCGTCTATAAGCTAATATTCAATGCTACACCGACATGAACGGGGCCTCAGACTAGAATGCGCATACCGTGGGAGAAGCTGGCCGCCATGCGTCTCCACACGAACGTCACCAGCGGTGGTGGCGCTGCCCATCATGCGCCTCCACAAGAACGTAGCCAGAGGTGGAGGTGCGGCTAGAGGACGACAGTCTACGAGAGCGTACTGTGGGAGCGAGAGGATCGGCGAACCACGGCGCCGATGTATCGGCACGGCGGGGAGGGCGGCTTTTGCGGAGCGAATGGAGTGGAGGGGGACATGGGGAGCGGGATTTGGGGAATATTATTGGCTAGTTGGCTGAAGGGCGGTTGAATCGTATTTGGGGGGAATTTTTGGGTGTGGGGGGAGGATTTTCGCGCGGTGGGCGGGGGGAGTTTGGCGCATGGTCGGTTCTCCAAGTGCAGTCCCACGTGTCAGTGAAGAGTCAAGCCGAAGCGTGTTCCATTTGTGTGAGCCGTGTGCAGGACTGAACGTGTGTGGGGTGCAATGCGACCGCGACAGGAGTGCTGTGAGTGTACCACCTTTTTTCCTTTTAAACTAGGTGCTTCGCCCCCTAAAAAAAATTGTTGCTTCGCGCGATCCATCGATACTACTACTACTACTAGTAATCCGGTAATCCCGACTAAAACGGCGCGGCCGGGTCTTTTCCCGCGCGATATGTTGGGAGGTTGGCTTAGTTGGGTTTTTTAGGACGAGTAATGCTACAACTACGTAATCCCACTTATGTAATTAATGTAATGTGAAACGTGTGAGCTGTTAATTGTAGATTGGGGGGATGGAGGGGCCCACCACCATGAATATCAGGGGAGGAGAGAGAGAGGCAATTTACGTTAACCCTTTCATAGGTTCCCGTAGATGTAGAAAGATGTGAAATGCATGAATGTGTAGTGGATGTACTATTGGAGTGCCTAAGATAATTTGTGTATGTATAGACCCTATGTGTTTATTTTACTTCGCATGTTAGATTTGTCTCGGTTCAATTAAAAGCAGAGTTGGTGATGATGGTGTGCCTGTCATCCTGCAATATAGGCCGTCCGATCTATATCTAACGGATAGGAAGGAAACTATGACAATTTACCCGCACTCCTCTCCACATTTGCAGATAAGGCTTTCCCTCGTTCATCCTTTTCTCCCACAAGATCTTGATCTTCCGTGCAATGCACATGCATCTTGCTAGTACTCCCACAATATGTATATTATTGTGAAAGTTCATATACACCGGCCGAGATTAATGGAAACACGGCAGATTTTCATTACATTTCAAACTTTTATAGGACAGAAAAATAAAAGAAACCCGGCCCTAAACCTATTCTACGATGGCGACCAACGTCCTCCATCTGCGATCTCTATGTACGGGGGCGGGGTTCAAGACCCGTGAAGTGAAGGTGCGGTCTCCGGCGAGGAAGACTAGAACACGGGATACGGACCGGACAGTTGGCACACCATGCCCAGCCGCCTCCCATGCCCTACTCATCCTCGGAGCAGTCCCCGACCTTAGCGGTGCCGGACGTTGGACGGTGGCAAGTAGGACGCGTGGCTGACGGTGCTCCCATCGTCGGCCGCCAGCGTGGCCACCGCTTGTGCGGTCGCATCCGCATCCATCTACGCCGCTATTGCGTCGCAAGAGGCGACTTGAGTGAGGGCGGCGACCTCGAGCTTCATCTACAAAGACAAGCTCTCCCGCAGAGCGTTCGCACTTGTGGTCATGGCGGATGTGGTGCCAGGTAGGAGGACGATGCGCTATGGTGTGGAGGTTAGCTGGGCGTTGCCGCTTTAAGTAGCGCATTCCGTTGAGGCCAAGCGTCCGGGTGCGTCATTAAGGCCCTCCACTATGTAGGCCAAAAGTGGTGCCAAATACACTTTTGGTTCATTTGGCACCGACGCCCTCCATTGCCCAGCCGATGCCATAATATTTTTCCAGGGAACCGGAGCATGCTGCTGCACCGATGGCCACTTCTAGCATTGCAATAAAATATGTTAAACCGTGAAGGATCAAGGGGATGGGACAGAGGAGGACTAGAGAACTCGTACGAAGGATTGAGGGAAAGCTGGCTTGCTCCATTTTTTATGTATACATGTGGTCCCACTTTTCTATGGGTTGCAAAGGCACATAGTGTGACCGGTGCCATGAAATTTCTCAGAGCATCGATGCCCAATCTGTAATATTTTAATGTACCAAGCACTGATCACATAGTGGAAGGCCTAAGTCGCCAGAGTTGGTTCCTCGGGCACCGAGCCTCTTAACAAAGACATACGAACGGCCGACATGAATGCGGGCAGCTGGCGTCGGCAGGGAACGCACCGTGCGACGGCACGAGGGACGATGGTTTTGGTGTGCCAGGGTAGTCAGCTGCGGTCATGGCAACGTTGGAGATGCCCTTTGCTCACATGCGATCCCCGCATGTCATTGAAAAAGCAAGATGACCTGGCATGGTCTCAGGTCCAGAGGATGCAGTTGGCCGCGCTACACCACTCCGCGGATGCGTCGCGGCGCCCCGTGCATCCTCGACGAGCCAGGTGTAGGGGTGTGTTGGGATTGTGGCCAAAGTGCACCTTACCAAAATTTTGGTCATGACCCAAAGATTGGTCTTTGTTTGGATGGTTGCCATTTTTTTGGAATGCCAATGAACTCTAGCCAACTGTAGTTCATTTTTCTTGCCAATGTCGGCCAAATTATGGGCAACCAATACCTCAACTAAAATTTTGGTCATGACCCAAAGATTGGTCTTTGTTTGGATGGTTGCCATTTCTTTGGCATGCCAATGAACTCTAGCCAACTCTAGTTCATTTTTCTTGCCAATGTCGGTCAAATCATGGGCAACCAATACCTCAACCAAAATTTTGGCTACCCAATGCTTTGATGGGGCAACCTTGGGCACAAACCAAACGCCACCCTCGGCACACTGAAGCCGACCGTGTCTAGCAACGATATGAGCGTGTCGCTCACCGCGGTCGCCGTGTCCAGAGGCGGTGCTAGAGCTGCGCCCCGTTGTTGGCCCCAACGACCCACATGAACAATTGTCGGTGGCGAGGAGGTCGTGGGCCAGCTCCTCCATTGGACTAGTCTGCGCTACGTCGTCCCGATGGGTGTGCCCCACATGTTGGTTTCCCTATTTTCCCGGCCATATTCGAGCATCAGTGCTCCGCGTTGCGCATTAGGCCTTTCACTATGTAGGCCAAGCGAGACAACTTGTTGTTTATTTGAGCTGTTCAAGTATAATCATGTGGCGTTTGCTTATTTCTCATTCCTCTCCAACCCTCTTCTCCATCGATCATGTCGCCCTCCAGTCGAGTCCATCCTCCCGCATGCCTCATTTGAACATTCCGCCGAGTATCATTCGCATGTACCCACCCTAGTCCTCTTTCAATAGATCTCCGGACCCTGAGATGAAATCGAGAGGGAACGAGTGGGGTCACGTGATACCTAAGGGGGATTCAAAATTTTGAACCGGTGATCATAGCATCCGCAAATCATATATAAAGGGTATTCAATGTTCGTTTCATTTTTGAACGTAAAATATACTCCCTCCTATCCTTTATAGTTTACATATAAGTTTTATGTGTAGTCAAAGTATCTCTACTTTGATCAAAAAGGTATCAACATTCAACAACGCCCAATCAATATTGTTAGATTCATATGTACTCCTAGATTTGTACTTGAGATGGTTTCCAATTTGACTATTGACAAGATTAATAGTACATGAGATGTATAATGTGAAAATTATATCATTGGAAACTCCTTTCACATACGAATTTGACCGTATGCTTTGTGTAAGTTGCATGTCATATATTATTACTCTAACATTTGTGTAAGTTGCATGTCATATATTATTACTCTAACATTTGGTCAAAGTAGTATAGTGGAAGTGGATCCTCTGACGTAGGTATCCCTGCCTTACCCTCCCTTTCAGTCACTTACTCGCAGACCCCATGCTTGCTAGGCCCCGCATGTCAGTTACTCAATGGGTTCGTCCACGTCAGGGGATCCTCATCCGTAGTATACTCCCTCTGTTTTTATTTACTCCGCATAAAATGGAGGGAGTGGTGGTATAATAAATGACGCGGGCGGGGGAGGGGGAGGGACGTCGGTTTGCTCTCAACTGCAGTCCCATAAGACGAAGCGTGTTCCATTCGGTGAGCGACATGGAGGGTCCAGCGTGCCGGGCTGCAACGCGAATGCGACAAGAGCGATGTACAGTCAAAACCGATTGACTGGTCGTCACCGAAACCACTATTCACACCAGAACCTTCGTTGCTCGGCCTACGCCAGCCACTGCCCTAAAACCACACCAAATTTCCAGCCCATTCCCCCACCTTTCGATCCCCTAGCCCGCATCAAACGTCCCCTAGTTTGCCGGAAAGCCATGGTGCGCCGCAAGATCACTTACTACAAGATGCTGACGCCGGAGCGCCGCGCAGAAATCATGGCGGCGGTCGGTGCCACAGACTTCTGCCCCCAAGCTCGCTTTGCGGCGGGCCAATCCCCGAGTTCTCTGGAGCCAAGCTATGAGGAGGAGGAAGCCGATCCAATGTTCATGGTGGAGGTCGCGGTGTAGAAGGCCCCCGATGGGTATGAGACAATGGACGTCGACTTCGTGCCGACGTCCGAGTCCCCCATGGTGCATGCGGGCCAGTGGTTCAACATGGCGACACTAAAGGAGGACCGGGAAGCAGAGGCTCAACTCGACGCGGAGCGTGTGCATGCCGCTGCCATCGAGGCTCTCCTGCAGGCGGATGTCGTGGATGCGAACCGGGCGGCAGAGGCTCAACTTGAGGCAGAGCGCGCGGATGCCGCTACCATCGAGGCCCTCCTGCAGGCGGAACCGGACGTCCTGGACTTGAACCAGGCGGCAGAGGCTCGACTCAACGCAGAGCGCACGGATGCCGCTCTCATCGACGCCCTCCTGCAGGCGGAACCGGACGTCCTGGACTTGAACCGGGCGGTGGAGGCTCGACTCGATGCGGAGCGCACGGATGCCGCTCTCATCGACGCCCTCCTACAGGCGGAACCGGACGTCTTGGACTTGAACCAAGCGGCAGAGGCTCGACTCGACGCGGAACGCGCGGATGCCGTTGCCATCAAGGCCCTCCTGCAGGCGGAACTGGACGTCCTCGACTTGAACCGGGTTATGCTATCGTCCATGCAGAGCGCCCGCACGCTCCGCTTGAACGAGTAGCTAGAGGCCGAGGACAACCATGGTGTGGAGACACACGTCGGCAGCGACGGCTGGTTCGCGCCGGCAGCCAAAGACGACGAGGCCGTTTCTTTCCGCGAACAGTGATAGTTTTTCTTTATGTTGTTGTTTTTATGGATCTTTTGCTGTGTAAAAACATATATTTGTTATGCAAGTCGCCTGACTTGGGTCAGTCTACCATTTCAGGCGGTTGGATGAATATCCTACGTCTCCTAACCCTTCTTTCCTTCTTCCTCACCTCTTCTTCTTCCCCAACAGACCACCACACGGGCCGTACGGATACTCCCAATCATGCGGTTGGATAAACATACTCTATGAACGAAAATTATGTGTCAGCGATAGGACGGCTGAGTTTGGTTTGTTCACATGCGACAGCATGTGTCAGTGAGGGTGCGTTCCCTTGGTTGGGTTTGCAGCGTGCAGGAGCGACTGTGTGAGGGTGCAGTGCGACCGCGGCGTGCAGGAGCGACCATGTGAGGGTGCGGTGCGACCGCGACAGCCGTGCGCAAGTGTACCTCCTTCTCATTTTTAAAACTTTAGGCAAGCTTGGCAAAAATGTGTGGCGAAGTTTGGCAATGCAAGGCCTAGACCCAAACTGGATAAGTACGTACGTACTAGGAGTACTAGTGTTAAAAAAGAAAGGCGGGGTTTTCCTTCGCGAGATTTAATCGATACAAATCCTTGTTTCACGTGTCAATTAATGCGTATTTTTTTCTCCAAAGACCAAAGAGCTAACCATCTCACTCCTCATCGCTTGATTAATGCAATGCCATGCAAACCAACCTTCTCACTTCCGCATGCATGCAGGGGATATTAATGTCCTTGGTTGCTAACCCCATCAATTTTGCCTCGATTAGTGTTAGTGGCCTTTTGCAAATTGTAATTTTGATATACTGGAGTTGTGTACAAAAAAATGGAGGTAGTAACTATATTTGACTTCCTTCCCCATTGTGGTGACGTCGACGATATCTTTTTTTTGTGTGTGCAGTTTGGTGAAGTGCATTCGACAGAGAACAGCATTGAGGGAGACCACGGTAAGTCGTTCGCAAGTGCCGCCTGCAAGCCGAGACAACCGCCTTATTTGCATCCAGGAAGTCCTTTACTAGTACTACTAGGAGTACTAGTGCGGTGAGATGGTTGCTCAAAGAAGACGATGGAGAAGCGGAGTCAGCGAAGAGTGAAATGATGGTTGCTTCGTCCGTGCTTTTGTGATTTGACGCCTCACTGCTTTGTGATTTGTGATAGAAGGGACAGGGGAGTAGACTCTGTGCTCTATACTGTACTACATGCGTCCAAGCATGGGAGAAAGAGGAGAGACGTTGAATTTTTCTATTCCTTCAATCAATCAATCAGGGAGCTTCAGTTCCATCTTTTTGGCTTTGGCAACACCGTCCACAATGGTTCCCACGATGCCAAAAGCTATTTTCACATTTGGCTACACATTGTGGATGCCCTTAACCGTACCACTTGGTTTTGCTCCTGTGTGCTATATATACAAATCTCAATTATATTGATCTAAAAAATTATAGAATCAAGATTAGTAAAAAGGAGGTGATTTTGCCGCGCGGATGGCGGGGGAGGTTTCTTATTTGAGCAATGCTACATCCATGTAATGGTTTACGTAAAGTTACAAACTGATGTGATGTGGGACTATTTGATTGGATTAAAGGAGAGGATTAGGCCCACCCCACCTGAAAATCAGGGGGGCATATATAGATTAGATGGAAAGTATACGTAGCAGCTATGTAGCCCTTTGCAAGTCTAGGATTAGGCTTCTTATTTTCGGAGGACGTTGTCCTGGTGGCTTTCTAACATGCGGTCCCACGTGTCAGTGCTTTACCAAGCCGATCCGCGTCCCACATGAGGCAGAACAACAGCAGAAGCAACACGTGGTTAAGTTGAAGAAGATGAGGGAGAAGCAGATTCAGCAATGAGTGAAATGATGGTTGCTTCGTCCCTCCAACTTGTTTTTTTAGCATTATTACTTCGTCCCTCCAACTTAACTGCGGGAAAGGTGCAGCTTTGTGATTTGACGCCTCATTGCTCATTACTACATCGACGCCATGACTGGGGTGCTTCACCCCGGCTGCTCTGCACTATATTCCGGTATGGCACATGGACCCGGTAGCTTGATGTCCCACATGTCGACGAAAGGGACTAGAAGATTTATGAAAGCGAGCGCTCCACTCTTACGACGAAGGAGTAGACGACACGACGACCCAGTGAACTGTCACTTGTACTTTATAGTACTATAGTTTTGCTGTTTCGCACGATCCATCGATACAAACCCGATTAAACAGGAAAGGGCGGGATTTTTCCCGTGCGGTAGATGATACTGGCCATACATTTCAAAGGAAATTTTATTGTAGGCAAACTGAATAATTATAAGTAACAATATGATATCTAGTAAAACTAAAAACACATATGATTTATTGTGTTAGAGTGTAGTAGTAGTGCTGTATTGCATAGTTGTTAGATGTAACATGTGAGAATGTGTAGAGATGTAGTTTTGGAGGGCCTACAGAGAGAAAAGCATAATACGGTCACCGAACTTCAGAATAAGCTGATTACGGTCACTATATACGTTTTGTGGTGATTATACGGTCACTTGCTCATAGTTCAGCATCGGATTGCACTCTGTTTACCGGCCAAATAGTCTGCGTGGCGCCATGTTGATTAGTTAAATTGACCATGTTCCTTATGGGTCCCACCTGTCAGTTAGCATAGGAAAAGGTCAGATAAAAACAAATTTACGCAGGGGCGACAAGGCTCCAACCTGTGCGCGGGAATCACCTGGTTGTGTATGTGTCTGTCAGGGCCTGATGTGTGCGCATGCACGTGTAGGTTGAGCACTTGAGCGTGAGAGTGTGTGTTGGTCATGTGGTGTACTGGTGTGTGCATGCATGCGTGCGTGTGTGCGTGTGAGTGTTGCGTCCATGCGTGGCTGCGTGTGTACGTGTGAGTGTTGCGTGCGTGCGTGGGTGCTTGTGTTTGTGTGAGTGTTGCGTGGATGCAGTTCATGTGCATGTGTGCGTGTGTGTATAATCACGACACCAGCTCCTGTGTGTTAAAACATACGGCTCAGCATACCAATACAAAGCCACCTTGTCCGCTGTGCCCACTGTCATGACTTCGAACCACCGTCCAAATATTTTTTTTGTCGTTTGTTTTCATTCTTACTAGCAAGATGCCCGTGCGTTGCACGTAACATCAAGATGCATTTGTATGACTTGTTTATCTTGTGAGAGAAAAGGATGAACGAGGGAAGGCCTTATTTGCAAATGTGGAGAGGTGTGTGGGTACCTTTTTGCAAAATTGCCATAGTTTCTTTCCTATCCGTCAGATATAAATCGGATGACCTATATTGCAGGATGGCAGGCACACCATCATCACCAACTCTATTTTTTATAAGAGTGTATTTTATGTATTTTATAAGAGTGTAGATGTAGAGTAGATACACGTCGACAGGTGGGGACGATGGTAGTGAGATAATGTGATGCAACACTAGAGGTGCCACGTGGAGCGTTTAACTGGTCAACTAGTCATGTCATGAGCAAATACAGAGTTGTACGGTGAGCCCGTGACTGTATAATAACCACTAAACGTAAATGGTGACCGTAATGAGTGGATTCTGAAGTCCAATGTATGTATCGTGCTTTCGCTTCAAATACAATGATCGTCATTGCATATATCGCGAGAGAAAGATGAAACATGCGTGAATTTCCTGGCAGCTTACTTTTAGAGGACCTGGAGATAGTTTTGTGTGCATACGTGAAAGGGGCGTAGATGGGGGTATGAGATGGAGAGAGAGATGCTCTTCGTTTCTCTTTATTATGACTAACTTTGTATATAGTATAAAATATACAAATTGACAGTGCGGAATAAATATCATTGTGGGCACCATGCAATGCAAATTAGCGTTCGTACTCCTCCATATAACTTTGTAATGTTGTATATATGTAGAAAGTCTAAAATAATTTTTTGGCCACACTTTATTCAAAAGGAATGTTCTATGCAAAATAAACGTGAAGAGAGGGCTTTTTAGATCAATGGGGTATGTGATGTAACATGTGTGAATGTGTAGTTGATGCATTTGGCGGGGCCTAGAGAGGTATGTGTGTGTATTACGTATTCGAGAGAGGCATGGATAGAGGGGCCGACGGGGGGCGTGGGAGAGATAGCACAAGAAATGAGAGTGGTCTAGAGAGAGAGATGAATATGACATCACGACAAGAGGTTCCATTCCCTTGAGTGTGTATATGCAAGGGGGGGGGGAATAGAGGCACCAGGGGGAATAGAGGCACCAGGGGGGGGAAAAGAGGTTCCATTCCCTTGAGTGTTTGTCTTGGTATGTGTGGGTGTGAGAAGATAATGAGACGTGGGGGCAGAGGGTGTGTCACCGCGTGAGGTCCTGTGGGTCGAGGTGAGGCCCTTTGTTCGGTTCAGTCCTGCGCCACATTGGTCGGCCCGTGACACATTTAGGAAGACCCATGGATGACTAGTCGTACAAGACAAAGATAGCAGAATTGTGAAGGACTCTGTGTCCACTGACAAAGTCGGCTAGGATTTGTAACCCTAGGTTCTCGGACTATGGTAACCCCTTTATCTCTGATATTACTATTCATCCAACCTAACTTTAAGGGGCATCCTACAGAATGCTCTGCTAGAATCATACTCGTCGATTAGGAAGAGAGGTGTGAGACAATGCATGAGAGACAGGCGTAAAGATAATGTGGGTACATGAGACGCGTAGGCAGGTCCATGTATATAGAAAGGGTCGATGAGGATTGTGCGTGTGTATGTTTGCGAGAGGAAGAGTGCTTGTGATAAAGGTTAGTGAAAATAGTTGTAAATGGTTACGAGAGGGAGGGAGGGTTATATCTAGAGCATGTGTGCGAGAAAGACACCTCGGGAGAGAGTGTGTGAGCATGTGTGAGAGACCACCGATGGAGAGTGAAACTACACGTAAAAGACTGCTCTACACATTGATTAAAGATATAAATTGTATCCAAATATTAGGATGGGATCATGATATTTGCAATTCGTGTAAGGAGCGGTCATTGATCCATCAGACATCTAGATTCTATCGAATTTGAGCATGTCTATGTTATTATTCGACACAATTGATCCACATAGTTAGTATTTTGAACTCCAGACAATGCATCGCTTTAGCAATCGAATATAAACATGAGTATAGTTCATGTTGTGTGTGTAAAGCACATTATACATACGAAAGTTACACAATGGACATTATAAATAGATACCTATGAACTAGCATACATTTGAATTCAACTTAAGGTGGTTTAAAAAAATCGAATTCAACATGAAGTCCACTCAATTATTTGAATTTGATATCATGGCATTTGTAAACCATACCTAAATTATGGGGGCACCAATCTTTGCTCTGATTTTGTACATAATAGCATATGTAGTCGTGTACAAAATGGATTCAAATTTAGCTCCTCCATTCCAAAATAATCGTAGTTATAGGATTTTCAAGTTTCAAAATTTCAAAAAGAAGTGGATAATTTAATGAGGTTTTCAAACATAAAAGGTCAAATATAACATTGTCTATTTAGGTCAATCCTCATAGTTCAAGGTACTCTAAACGTGAATGCTTGTGTTTCAAAATTTCGAACGAAGCGCCAAAAGAGCCTCTACTCGCCCGAAACCGCGTGAGACCAATGTTTGGTAGTACAAGGAAATTACTTTTCTAATAACTCTGACCCGTGAAACCTACCGGCCCGACGTCCAAAGGTCTAAACCGGGGTAGGTTTGTAGCTTCATCTAGACGCCACGCAACCGCCTCTGAAAAACATTCATACACAATGGCCGCCTAAGCACACATGCGCGCGGCGGAAATCGCTCCTGCCCACTATTTGGGACACCTGGGATTACCATCCTACCCTCGACCCGTAGTAGGTCCGAAAATTTAAGAGGGGGCAAAGTTTGTACTTTCCCCAAATTTCAAACAAGCGCGTCCCATCTTCTGTTCAAAAAAGCCAAAAACAAGCGCGTCCCAGACCGAGACATGGTCCCCCCCACCCATATGATTCCCCATTCGTACCCCATGGGCGCCAAAACTACCTATCCACCAGCCGCGAAACCCCGGCGTCCTCCGTCCGCCACCCCATCCCACCCATCAACCGCCACCCTCCTCCATCACGCCGGAGTCGATACCCCGACGTCGTCATCCACCGCAACATCAACCGCAACGCCCTCTGCGGCTAGTAGTTGAAGCCAAGACCGAGTCGTCCGTACCCGAGCCAGTTCAACCACGCCGTCCTACGCCTCACCGCTGCCGCTCCAACTTCGCCACCCTCCACCGCACCGGAGCTGTTCCTGCTACGCCGTCCTTCGCCGCCTCGGATCTGCTTCCCCTCCGCCGACATACGGCCACGGCAACACAGTCAACAATTTGGCCATGGGTTCGTCCAAGCCTGCACCCTCCAGAACATCGGTTTCCCCGGTAAAAAGAAGAAGATCGGCGCGACATGTGGAGGTGACCACACCGGCAACCGAAAAAGGTACACCTCTTCCCTTATTTGTGCAAATCTTACGTCTCTGCTTGCACGGTATTCATCCCACAGAAGACACTAGTTAACTGCTTCTTCTTGATACTAGATGTTCCTAGTAACTCGCGATGCACAAGGTTTCTCCTCATATATTATTTCACCTTAGCTAGAGGTCCGTCGCCCCCCTGAATTTCAATTTCTGTCCAGTTGATTCCCAATTAACGGAAGCATTCTCCAGCATAACAGGCGCTAGTACGACTATTACGCCGGGGAAGCAGCGCCTTGGTGTTTATCTTAGGGGCATGTGCGGCCTAGAGCTACTGGCGCCCGATCTGGAGGTCGGCTGGGATTAAAGGGATTGCCTGGGGGCGCTGCCAAGCATGGCGGTGGTGTGAGGTCGATGGGAGGGTGGGGCGGCGGAGGTAGGGGTCTGGGCCGGTGGTCGCTGGCGGTTCGAGAAAGATCGTCAACAGTGACTGGTGGGAGGTAGACGAAGGCCATCTGCCTGTTCCTTATAGATCGGAGGGTTCATTAAAAAAAATCGACTGACCTATTTATTTTCAGTCGACTGTTATCTTAGATATGACCACATGTGGTGGTGTGCTGGAGGAGTACCTGCATTTCCTGTGCTCATATATTACAAAATCATATGGAGTAGAATCTAATTTTGTTTGCCATGCAATGTTGTAGAGCTATCATATGTCTCCTGTCATTTATTTTTCAGCCACCTGCTATCTGCTACTTTTACAGTGCACTAGTTCTGCACAACTTCACCCATACTCTCACTATTGTGTTTTTATGCAAGGGTATTTTAGAGTCTGCCTCGAGAGAAGCAAAAAAGAAAAGAGACAAGTCGTGTCAGCTTTCTACGCGGTTAGGCACGACACGTTACAGCGCTATAAAGGGTGCAGTGTCAGCAGATGGAGACGGTAAACGTAGCTCTGGAGTTGATGACCTCTCTCGGAATGAACCACCATCCCAGGTGCTTGCTTTAACTTCGCGGTGTCATATGTGGTTGCATGTTCCATATGGTGTCTAGCTTGTATTCGAAAGGCCGAAGTCGGTCTTTATTAAGATAAGGAAAGATATTTTTTACATGAACCACCATCCCGTGAGCACCAGAAGACAAATAGCTAGTCAAGGCACTGGCCGAGCCAGTGACAAGCCCAGCAAAGATAGGCATCACCTGGAAGCCAACTAAAAAGCTGCGATGGTGGCGAAGCAGCCCGCCTCCCACCAGGCTCTCAGGTCCTAGATGATCATGCTCACCACTCCAGCCAAATGTGTAGCTTGTATTGCTTCCAATTTGGTTAAATTGCATCTGCTTAGCTTACACATTATACCTTTGAATATGACATGCCTTTCTGTTTTTGGTACATACTAGTACATCTGTGTATTAACCAGTTCTTACATCAAACTAATGTTCTTGTGTATCCCTCATCAATCACTTATGATGGGGCAGGCAGGCAAGGGGACTACTCCTCATTTAAAGAATGCAGCGTCAGCCTCCCGACATGATTATGAAGAAACATAAATGCTAGATGAAGATAGTGAACGTAGCTCTATAGTTGATTACAACATTTCCCCTACACTAGCATCGCATGTGCTTGCTCTAACTTGGCAGCGTGATATGTGGTTGCATGTTGCATATGGTGTCTAGATTGTAATTCTTCCAATCTGGTTAAACTGCATGTGCTAGTCTACTTAGCTTATACATTATACCTGTTAATGTGACATGCCTTCCTGTATTTATTACATAGTACATCTGTCTATTAAGCATGTCCTTACATAAAACTATTGTTTTTTTGTATCCCGCATCAATCAATATGACGAGACACCTTTAGTATATGCAGTGTGATATTAGTTGCATCTTTCATATGATTTATCGCATGTGCTGCTTCTAATTTGTTGAAATTCCATTTATGATGGGACGCTTTTAACTTGGCAGAGTCATATTGGTTGCATCTTTCATGTGGTGTCTAGCTTGCATTGCTTCTTATTTGCTGGAATGGTTTCTTCTTAGTTTACACAAACAGTTGTGAACATGCCATGCCGTCCTGTTTTTCGTACATATTCCATCCTGGTATCATGTGTTTGCCTTACATCAAAGTAGTGATTGTCAGTATCATGCATGAATGAGTTCTGAAGAGAGAATTCTATTGCTTTTTCTTGTTGGTTTTACTTGAAAATTCAAAATCAATAAAGCGGAAGGAAGTTAGCAAGGCAGCGGATAAAGGTGCTCCTTCCGAACGGAGGGCCTATACAGTTTTTACTCCTCCACACCCCAAGATGATTTCCAAGACAACACATGCATAGACACTCAACAAAGTTGTGTTTATGATGAGCACGTCTCCCCTAGTGCAGCATCACCGGTGCTCCCTCTAACTTGGCACTGTTATATGTGGTTGCATGTTATGTGTGATGTCTAGCTTGTATTGCTTCTAATTTTGTTGAATTCCATCTGCTTACTTTACACATTATACTTGAATAAGACACGTGTTCCTGTTTCTAGAACATACAATATATGTCTAGCACACCATGTTCTTACATCAAATTACTACTGTTGTGTAACCTGCAACAATCACTTATCATAAGACACGTTTGACTTCGGAGTGTGATATAGGTTACACCTCACATTCTTTTCTAGCTTGTACTACTAATTTGTTGAAATGGCACTTATGACGAGACAGTTTTAACTTGGTAGAGTGATATTCGTTGCATGGTTCATATGGTGTCTAGCTTTCATTGCTTCTAATTTGTTGAAATGCCTTCTCCTTAGTTTACACATCATAAGCTGTGAATATGCAATGTTGTGAATATGCAATGGCACTAACGACGAGAGACCTCTAACATGGTATTGTGATGTTGTTTGCATCTGGCATATGATTTATTTCTTGTACTGGTTCACATTTGTTTAAACACCATTTACGATGAGACACTGTTAACTTGGCAGAGCGATATTTGTAGCATCTTTCATATGGTGTCTACCTTCCATTGCATTGCTTCTAATTTGGTGAAATGTCTTCTTCTTAGTTTACACATCATAGTTCTGGTTATCTCTTCCGTCCTGTTTTTCATACATATTACATCCACCTATCATGTGGTTGTCTAACATCAAAGTTCAGTTTGTCTGCATCATGCATCAATTTGTTCTGAAGAACTAAATTGTTATTCATTTTTCTTGTCGGCTTGACTTAACATGGCACAGAGAAAGTGGAAGAAACAAAGAATGGCAGAGAATGAGAAGCGGATGAATCCTGCAGATTCTGCTGGTACTGATGGTGCAATAGAAGGTCAAAGTCCAGCGGAAAATTCTACAAACACGGCATCCCATGCTACACGAGTTACAAAAAAAGCCAAACAGAAACAAATAGTTGCCACCAAACAAGCAGAGATAGCCCTAGTTCTTGCAACACCTACCACAGTACTACTAGCTGCACGACTTACTCGTGCGTCAACTGAGCTAGCAGCATGTTCCCAAGCTCCCTTGCCACCTGACACTACTTCCCAAGCACTCTTGACACAAGAAGAGTTGGCAATATCAGATGAACCTTGTAAGCTTCAACAGCAAGAAGGTAGTTGCTGGAGTCAAGTTACAGTTGCATGCTTCTTTATATGTAGTCTCACAATTTGATGTACACTAACACTTCCTATGTTCGTTGTTGGACTAGCACCTAGGCGCAAGAGGAAACAAACATCAGGGATAATGCTCGATAGGTTAACTAAATCTAGAGGAGGAAGAATGGAGATCCATTTTGAGGCAGGTTTAAAAAGGCCACGTGATGCTACAGAGTCAGCCAAGTTAGTATCAGCGGCAGCGGTTGTCTAGGTGTCATGTACGTATCCTCCCAACATGGATTCAGTACAGGAATGACAAAGACAAAACCCAGTTCAACACCTCCCTCGACCATTTATCTGTAAGTATGGTTATGTATGGAAACTAGTAATATCGTCTTGCTCTGTCCCATACTTTCTGGGTTACTGATAATGAGACTCCCATAATTTTCAACAGATGAGGTTCAAGTTGGATAGCCAAGATGGTGCAACCAGACAAGCTTGCACCCATGTTTTCAAGTCTGCTTTGCAACAGTATCGGTATAACTTGAGGAAAACCCACTTTGAAGGCAAGGCTAACAGTGAACTTTCCCAAACATCTCCAGTGGAAAATATATCGGATGAAGACTGGAGGGGCCTTGTTAAACACTAGTCTGATCCAAAGTATCGGGTACATTATATATATGTGATCAGATCACATGTTGAAGTCCAATTTACGCATGTGCCATACAAATCTATCTTCTTGTAGGTGAATTGTTCAAAGAACAAGGCCAACTGTATGAAAGTGAAATTCCAACAAACGACAGGATCTTGTAGCTATATTGCACACTGCGAGGCTCTTGTAATTAGCTGTTGTTTCACTCTTTTCACTGTACCATATTATCAGATCTATATTGACTTGTTCGAAATGCAGAGGAAAGCCTGCAAGGACCAAAAAGTACCTGAACCAAATGTTGTGGAAATCTTCAAGGACTGTCACACCAGCAAGAAGAAGGGCATGACTACACCAGTCAAAGCCGCTGTTGTAAGTCCTTAATCCTCATGCATTTTAACTACTACTTACTGTGACTTGTGCCTTGAACTGCATGGTTTGCAGCCAATGTCTATTACTCTTTTCAATTTTATACACAATTGTCTTAGCGTATCATTGCACCTTACAAGGTTTAAAAGAGAGGAGTGATGTTCCTTTGATCTTGGCCCGTAATCTAGTTCCATGCTGGACTTGCCCACACAACGTTACAATTGCCTGTTTGTCTGTTCTCAATTGTTTTGTGATATGAATGATGTCATACTATGCTTACCGTATTATAAACTTCGTCTCTTTATCCTTAGCCCTCTATACAATGTGAAGAAATAGACAATACATTAGCGATGGTACATGGTCATATGTTTGGAACCTGGTTTTATTATGTACTTTGCAATAAAATACAACTAATATTTTACATGGGTTCACCAGAATAAGTTATGTATATAGACCAAAGCTATTTTGTTTGGTTTTGCCGCCTCCTTAATATCTTCTGTTCTGGTACTACTAATGTAAAATCTCAACTTTTCAGCGAGCTATGGAAAAAATGGTGGAACCGCCACCTTCTGAAGGTGGTGAGGCAACTATAACCGCAATGTCAGCTCTTGCTGCAGTGGGTCAGTACCTGTCCACTAACAGTGCCAAAAGCACGTTCCTGTGTAATACTTGGTTGGTTGTTAAGGCAATATCGTCCAAACTGCCTCATGACCAAGATATGCAAGCTCAAAGCAATGTTGTATCTGCGCTCCAGACACAAGTCCATTCCCTAACAGAGACCCTTTGTGCAACAAGGAGAGAAATTGTTCGATGTCGTCAAGATATGCATGGTTTTGAAACCAGACTATCAGACATTTGCTATGTTGTTCAGGAGCCTAGGGGAAATGAAGGCGAGGGTTATGGTGCTCCATCGAACAATACAACATGAAAACGTAACAATCAGGTCAAATGAACTGAGCTTCTGAACTTCTGGTGGTCCATTTATCTGCTAGACTGTTAAGTTTTATGCCAACCTTCCTTTTGTTATATAGTTGTAATTTGTTTTGGTGCGATACAAAATTTATTCTTAACGTGCAGCCACCGGCTGAAGAAAACAGCAAGCCATTTTTGTATAGTGTAGGGTGTTCCCTATATTTGCACTGGTGGCGATCTCTGATGCCGAGTGGATGTAATCTGTGCAATCGCCTTAATAGCCTAGCGTTAGTTTCGGCCTTATTTATTTCCTAGTCTTCTTTTTCCCTGGTTTGCTAGTGGCGGCCATATACGGGCCGTAGGATCCATGGGTCTCCTATGGTCGTCGATAAATGGGCCTGTAATCGGTGGGCCTCAGGCCATCGGATAAATGGGTCTACATGGGCCGTAATCGGGCGTAATTGGTATCGGCCCAGCACGGTAACGGGCCATTAACAGGCCGTAGGACAGCAAAGGCTTAATTCTCTCACAGGCATAACGGGTCATTAATGGGCCAGAATATAGGGCGGGCTGGAAACGGTGCAACGGGTTAACAGGCCAGAAACGGGCCGACTCTTGCCATGGGCCGAATTTGGCCAATTAGGGTAACAAGCCAGTAACGGGCTGACTCTTGCAATGGGACAAATTTGGCCCATTAGGGGAACAGGCCAGTAACGGGCTGACTCTTGCCATGGGCCGAATTTGGCCCATTAGGGGAACAGGCCAGTAACGGGTCGGAAGTAATCGAGGGCCGAAAAGGAGCCCAAGAACGTATGGGCCATCAATAGGCCGAAAGCTAACACGGGGTGGAAACGGCCCATGTAAATCATGGGCCATTAACGGGTATAAATAAAATAACTGTTCATTATGGGCTAGAGTCACCGTGGGCCTGTAAAGGGCGGAAAGATACGAAGGCCTCATATGGGCCGAAAGACGTCGTGGGCCATACATGGGCCAAAAGTGAAATGGGCTGGTGTTATATTCGACGGTCCACATGACGTTGTTGGGCCGATTTCCTTTAGGGCCTAATGGGCCGTGAGCTAACGGGCCGTAAAAGGGGCTATTTGCGAACAGACCGTTAACAGGCTTTTCATGGGCCAGCCTGTTAACTTTTGTCCAAGTCAAACGGGCCGGCTTTGTAAGATAAATGAGCCAGTGGTGGGTCGTGGCACGTGTCGACATATCATAGGCGCCTATCTGACCCACTGACAAGCTGACACGTGTTCCATCCGGCCAATAAGAATTTTACACGTGGAAATTTCCCATTGGTCGGGGCTGTTAACGGGTTATCGGATCCAAAACCCGACCCGATAGCTTAACGGCGTTCCATTACGGTGGATGCCACGTGTCGGTCACCCTTGACGAAAGCACTTCTGTGACACGCGATTTATTGTCATGGAAGTGCACACTTCCGTGATGATAATTTTTGTAATGTCATGGAACACTTCTACGACAGCACAGGTATGACTATCTTGATTCTGTCATAAAATCGTCATGGATGTACATGCATGACAAAAAACGCGACCTACTGTGACAAACACGTATCATCACGGAAGTGTATTTTTTTGTAGTGTTCGTCGTAGTGTTCATTGATGATATTTTGGTCTACTCAAAGAATGAAGAGGAGCATAAGGAGCATTTGCGTTTGGTACTGGGGAAGCTCAAAGAACATCAGTTATATGCCAAGTTCAGCAACTGTGAATTTTGGTTGAAGGAAGTTAGATTTCTCGGACATGTTATATCCGGAGAAGGAATAGCAGTAGACCCCACCAAAGTTGTCACTCTGACTCATTGGGAAGCCCCAACGATAGTTGGAGAGATCCGAAGTTTTCTTGGACTTGCAGGATACTACCGGAGGTTCATTGAGAATTTCTGAAGGATTGCCAAGCCCATGACGGAGTTGTTGAAGAAGGACACCAAATTTAAATGGACTGAGGAATGTGAGGCTAGTTTCCAGGAGTTGAAGAAATGTTTGGTTACATAATCGGTGTTGATTCTGCCAGATCAGTGCAAGGATTATGAAGTATATTGCGATGCTTCTCGTCGAGGACTTGGAGCAGAGCTTATGCAGGAGGGAAGAGTTGTTTCATATGCCTCACGACAGGTTAAGCCTCATGAGTTGAACTATGCTACCCATGATTTGGAGTTAGCAGCCGTAGTGCATGCATTGAAGACTTGGAGACATTTTCTCATCGGAAACCATTGAGAGGTGTACACGGATCACAAGAGTTTGAAGTACATCTTCACACAGAAGTAGTTGAATCTCAGACAAAGGAGATGGTTGGAGCTCAGAAAAGATTTTGATATAAGATTGCATTATCACCCCGGAAAGGCTAACGTAGTAGCCGATGCGTTGAGCCGCAAGAGCCATGTCAACACACTCTTGACCGGGGAGTTACCAAAGGAGTTAGCCGAGGATCTTCGTGAGCTATGTTTGGAGATAGTTTTGAGAGGCTATGCTGCAGCATTGGAGATTTAGTCGACTTTGATGGATAAGATCAGAGAAGCTCAGAAGACTGACAAGGAGACTGCCTCTATAAAGGAGAGGATGAACAAAGGAAAAGCTAAAGGATTTCATGAGGATGAGCATGATACCTTATGGTTTGAGGACCGTGTTTATATGCCTAATGACACGGCGATCAGGAAGTTGATTTTGCAGGAGGCCCATGATTCGCCATACTCAATTCACCCGGGAAATACCAAGATGTATCTGGATTTGAAGAACACTTTCTGGTGGACCGGAATGAAGAAGGATATTGCGGAGTACGTATCAGTTTGTGATGTATGTCAAAGAGTGAAGGCAGAGCATCAGAAGCCAGCAGGATTGCTACATCCATTGCCGATACCTGAATGGAAGTGGGATAAGCTAGGCATGGATTTTATCACAGGATTGCCCAGGACTCATTCAGGCTATGACTCGATTTGGGTTGTAGTCAATCGTTTGACGAAGGTAGCTCATTTCATCCCAGTGAAGACCACTTACACCAGTGCTAAGTTGGCCAAGATATACATGACCAGGATCGTATGTCTGCACGGAGTTCCGAGGAGCATTGTATCAGATAGAGGAACCCATTTACCTCAAAGTTCTAGAATCAGTTGCACGAAACTTTGGGTACCAGGCTAGAGTTCAGTACAACCTTTCATCCGCAGACAGATGGACAGACCGAGAGAGTCAAACAGATTTTGGAGGACATGTTGAGAGCCTGTGCGCTAGACTATGGATCTAGTTGGGACGAAAATTTGTCGTATGCAGAGTTCTCTTACAATTATCAATCCAGTTTGAAAATGGCCCCTTCGAAGCCTTGTACGAAAGGAGGTGCAGGACACCGTTATTGTGGGACGAAGTAGGAGACCACCAGTTGTTTGGAACAGATTTGATTAAACAATCTGAACAGAAGGTGAAGTTGATTCGCGATAGGCTCAAGGTAGCCCAATCCAGGCAAAAGAGCTACGCAGATTCAAAACGCAAGGAGGCAGTTTACAAAGTCGGAGACAGAGTTTATCTTCGTGTATCTCCACTTCGAGGAGTTAAGCGCTTTGGAGTTAAAGGAAAGTTAGCGCCATGTTTTGTTGGACCATATAAAATTTTGGAGCATATGGGAGAAGTTGCTTACAAGTTAGAATTACCCGAAGGATTCTTAGGAGTTCATGATGTATTCCATGTTTCCCAATTGAAGAAGTGCCACGCAGAAATGTCTGGTATACCACTGAGGGATACAGTGCCACTAGAAGCGATTCAGTTGGATAGTGATTTGACCTATGAGGAGAAACCAGTCAAGATTCTTGAGTTTGCCAGCCGAGTCACACACAGCAAGGTTATCAAGTTTTGCAAAGTTCAGTGGAGCCACCACACCGAGGATGAAGCCACCTGGGACCGAGAGGAAGATCTGCTGAAGGACCACCCTCACCTATTTGCTAGCCAACCCGAATCTCGAGGGCGAGATTCATCTTAAGGGGGGTAGGTTTGTAACATACCGAATTTTCAATTCGAAATGTTATACATTAGATCATCATTGCATATCATATTTTATTTGCATTTTGGCTTGATCCTAGAAATTCTACGCAACTCAAGGACCCACGGAGAGAGTTGGGAATTTCGTTATTTTCATATTTGAGTTTTTCTCAAATTTTGGAAATAGGATCATTTGATTTTTATTATTTTATCTTCAAATATTTCTATCATAAAAATATGAGAGAGGGAATAAAATGACTTTCCCAAAATAAAGAAATATTGAGGATTTAATGATAAAATCAAATAAGATTTTATTTCAGAGTTTTTCACTATTTTATTTGAATTTAGCAAAATTGCACGATTTTCAAAACTGCACTTTAGGGCGAAGAAAATGTTCATCTCGTCCTAAATTTTTTATTTAGACAGTGAAAATTTGTTTTGGCATTTTTCGAATTTTATTTTATTTTCTAGCATTTTTCTTAGTTTCGGTGAAATTTATTTTTTAAAAAAATCTTTCCCCGCGGATCGAACTGGGCCGAAGGCCCAGCCAGCCCACCTGCTCGCGCCGCCTCGCCCGAACGTGGCCGAGCCGGACTCCCGCCGGAGTCCGGGTCCGCGCCGTCGCCGCCGCCCGGGGGTGCCCCTCCCCCAAGTCGGACGCCCCCCGCTCCTTAAATACCCCGCCACCCCCGCCGCCACACCCCGTCCCGCCCCGTCGCCAGCCGCCCGCAGCACCAGCCGCTGCCACTGTGTGCCGCGCCCGCCGCCGCCAACGCCCGTCGCCGCCACCGGCCACCCGCGCGCCACCCTCCGCCGCCACCGCCCGCCTCCCGCCGTCGCCAGGAGCCCCGCCGGAGCCGCCGGACCTCGCCGGAGCCCCGCCGAGGTAGCCGCCCGCCGCCGCCGGTTTTCTAGAGAAAACCGATTCGGTTTTCTTTAGAAAACCCTAGGTTTTATTATTATTATTTTAGATCGGTTTTTTATTTTTTCGGTTTATTTATTTAGCAAGCGTTCGCTCGTTCGTTAGTTTCAACGAATGAGTTTCATCGTTTAGTTGCAGATAGTGAACGTCCGCTCGTTAGCCTATTCGTGAGTTTTCCTATTTTTCGGATTTTCCGCGATTATTCCAGATCGCGGTTTCTGATCCGATTTTCGTTTTAGTATAAATTTTTGCTCGTTTATCGGAATCAGGTGATTCAAGCGCCTAGAGTTTCGTCTCGAAACTCTCTTTCTGTTTAACCAACTCAAACAATTTTTTGCTACTGTAAAATTTGACTTAGGTCCAGATTAGTAAACGAAGCTTGTTTCTTTCGCCGTTTGACTTTTGTTGCTTCATTTGATTTGATTCTTTTTGCAAACCGGAGTTCTTAAGTTGAACTTTCTGGTTAGATCTCTTACTTGAATTTTACCTGTGCATTAGATGAGTACTTATTGTATGCTTGTTTGTTTGCGATAGAGTACCCGGAGTGCGCCGCTTGCTACTTCGAATCTCTAGGTTTCACGGATCATCAGCAAGGCAAGTAACACTTTGATCATACCTCTTTACCACCCAGTTTTATTGCATTAGATCAATCCTCAAACAATTGCATGATTAGGATCTGATTAATATGTGGGTTTTGGGAAGTAGATGAGGTAGCACCTATTGCCCTGCTATTTATCAAACCTTTGGGAGTTACTTCTACATTTGCTTATATTGCTATGCTATGCTAGTAGACGTGGATTGGGTGAGTGTTTCCATGACAGATGTGAGATTATTATTTAATGGTTTATTTAAGGTGGCAACTTTAATACACATCTGGGTGGATTGAGGCACCTGGGGATCCCAGTGATTGCCTATTTTTTTATGGACCGCCACCCAGGCTCAAAGGGATCATAAGATTATTCATGCTAGAAACTTCTGTGTGCAGCCACAAGCTACTATGGGTTCTAGCATAGTTGATTAAGTTGTGTGAACTCTTACAGTGGTAGACTAGCAGATGTAGGGGAAAGTAGGTGTAACTGTCTACCCGATCGTAAGGTGCAAACGCTTCTGAAATACTATGCCTCGGTCATTCGTTTCTCAAACACCATGTAGTGCGAGAATCCCAATGGAGGAGATCGAGTCTTGTGGGGAAAAGTGTGCAAACCTCTGCAGAATGTACAAACTAATCATGGTTAGCCGTGTCCCCGGTTATGGACGTTTTGAGTATCTAGTAATTGGATTATCATGTGAATCTCATCATGTTACTCTAATTTAATTTGTTGGGTATAATGATGATGCTTAATTGGGGTTGAGTTGGGTGAACCTTCTCAATGTTTAACAACCACCATGATAGTTAAAAATTTATTCCTTTGTTGTAGGGAAAAATTGGCTTTGTGCAAAATTGTAACCATAGAGCTTTCCACCAGCCATATATGCATGTAGTGATAGCATTATTCTGTTCATTACTCTCTATGTGTTACATTGCCAGCATATTCCATGTGCTGACCCGTTTTCGGGCTGCAACGTTCATGTTGCAAACTTTTCTGATGACGAGTAAGGTGCCTTAGGTCGTGGTCTTATACTTAGTGATGCCGTTGGAGTTGATGGACTCGCTTATCTTCCAAGCCTTCCGTTGTTATCGTTATTAGATGGCCTTAAGCCATATTTATTGTAATAAGTTCTCTTTTGAGACATTTGTTGTAATAAGTGTGTGATTGCTACTCTGTTATAAATCCTTCAGGTACTATGCGTGTCAGCATTACTGATCCAGGGATGACACTAATGCACAGAGATCAAACTGTTTGAGGTCTGGTCGCAACAATTACGCCGCGCAACTTTCGCCGGTATTATGCACCCACCATTTACCTTCCTCAAAACAGCCACCACACCTACCTATTATGGCATTTCCATAGCCATTCTGAGATATATTGCCATGCAACTTTCCACCGTTCCGTTTACTATGACACGCCCCATCATTGTCATATTGCTCTTTGCATGATCATGTAGTTGACATCGTATTTGTGGCAAGTCCACCTCCATAATTTTTCATATATGTCACTCTTGGTTCATTGCATATCCCGGTACACCACCGGAGGCATTCACGTAGAGTCATATTTTGTTCTAAGTATTGAGTTGTAATTCTTGAGTTGTAAATCAATAAAAGTGTGATGATCTTCATTATTAGAGCATTGTCCCAAGTGAGGAAAGGATGATGAAGACTATGATTCCCCTACAAGTCGGGATGAGACTTCGAACTTTATAAAAAAAGAGGCCAAAGAAGCCCAAATAAAAAAAGAGGCCAAAGAAGCCCACGAATAAAAAAAATGAGAGAAAAGAGAAAAGGGACAATGCAACTATTTTTTCACACTTGTTCTTCAAAGTAGCACCATGATCTTCATGATAGATAGTCTCCTATGTTGTCACTTTCATATACTAGTGGGAATTTTTCATTATAGAACTTGGCTTGTATATTCCAATGATGGGCTTCCTCAAAATGCCCTAGGTCTTCGTGAGCAAGCAAGTTGGATGCACACCCACTTAGTTTCTCTTGTTGAGCTTTCATATATTTATAGCTCTAAGTGCATCCATTGCATGGCAATCCCTACTCACTCACAT
This sequence comes from Triticum dicoccoides, assembly GCF_002162155.2. Classification (NCBI taxonomy): domain Eukaryota; kingdom Viridiplantae; phylum Streptophyta; class Magnoliopsida; order Poales; family Poaceae; genus Triticum; species Triticum dicoccoides. Next base: position 526,531,566 of record NC_041391.1, on the reverse strand, counting down.
TGATATCTATTAATGGGTATCTTCATAACCCGTTGATATGCCTAGTTGATGTGAGACTATGTTCTCCCTTTTTGTCTTCACAACCACCACCCTATTCCACATATAGTGCTATGTCCATGGCTTGCGCTCATGTCTTGCGTAAGAGTTGAAAAAGCTGAAGCACGTTAAAAAGTATGAACCAATTGCTTGGCTGAAACCTGGGTTGTGCATGATGGGAGTATTTTGTGTGATGAAAATGAAGCATGGCCTAACTATATGATTTTGTAGGGATGAGCTTCCTTTGGCTATGCTATTTTGATAAGACATGATTTATTGTTAGTATGCTTGAAGTATCACTATTTTTATGTTTTATGAACTTTTATCTTGAATCATTTGGATCTGAACATTCATGCCACAATAAAGAAAATTACATTGAGAATTATGCTAGGTAGCATTCCACATCAAAAATTCTGTTTTTATCATTTACCTACTCGAGGACGAGCAGGAATTAAGCTTGGGGATGCTTGATACGTCTCCAACGAATCTATAATTTTTTATTGTTCCATGATATTATATTACCCATTTTGGATGTTCATGGGCTTTAATTTACACTTTTATATCATTTTTGGGACTAACATATTAACCGGAAGCCCAACCCATATTGCTGTTTTTTTTGCCTATTTCAGTGTTTCGAAGAAAAGGAGTATCAAACAGAGTCCAAACGGAAGGAAACCTTCGGGAGAGTTATTTTTAGAACGGAAGCAATCTAGGAGACTTGGAGTGGAAGTCAGGGAAGCTTCGAGGTGGCCACGAGGCAAGGAGGCGCGCCCTACCCCCTGGGCGTGCCCCCCACCCTCGTGGGCCCCTCGTGGATCCCCTGACCAACTTCTTTCACCTATATATGTCCATATACCCTAAAAACATCGAGGAGCACAATTGATCGGGAGTTCCGCCGCCGCAAGCCTCTGTAGCCACCAAAAACCAATCGAGACCCTATTCCGGCACCCTGCCGGAGTGGGGATCCCTCACCGGTGGCCATCTTCATCATCCCGGCGCTCTCCATGACGAGGAGGGAGTAGTTCACCCTCGGGGCTGAGGGTATGTACCAGTAGCTATGTGTTTGATCTCTCTCTCTCTCTCTCGTGTTCTTGATTTGGCACGATCTTGATGTATCGCGAGCTTTGCTATTATAGTTGGATCTTATGATGTTTCTCCCCCTCTACTCTCTTGTGATGAATTGAGTTTTCCCCTTGAAGTTGTCTTGTCGGATTGAGTCTTTAAGGATTTGAGAACACTTGATGTATGTCTTGCCGTGCTTATCTGTGGTGACAATGGGATATTCACATGATCTACTTGATGTATGTTTTGGTGATCAACTTGTGGGTTCAATAAACTTATGCATAGGGGTTGGCACACGTTTTCGTCTTGACTCTCCGGTAGAAACTTTGGGGCACTCTATGAAGTACTTTGTGTTGGTTTGAATACATGAATCTAAGATTGTGTGATGCATATTGTATAATCATACCCACGGATACTTGAGGTGACATTGGAGTATCTAGGTGACATTAGGGTTTTGGTTGATTTGTGTCTTAAGGTGTTATTCTAGTATGAACTCTATGATAGATCGAACAGAAAGAATAGCTTCGTGTTATTTTACTACAAACTCTTGAATAGATCGATCAGAAAGGATAAATTTGAGGTGGTTTCGTACCCTACCATAATCTCTTCGTTTGTTCTCCGCTATTAGTTACTTTGGAGTGACTCTTTGTGGCATGTTGAGGGATAGTTATGTGATCCAGTTATGTTATTATTGTTGAGAGAACTTGCACTGGTGAAAGTATGAACCCTGGGCCTTGTTTCCTAGCATTGCAATACCGTTTGTGCTCACTTTTATTATTAGTTACCTTGCTATTTTTAGATTACAAAAACCTATATCTACCATCCATATTGCACTTGTATCACCATCTCTTCGCCGAACTAGTGCACCTATACAATTTGCCATTGTATTGGGTGTGTTGGGGACACGAGAGACTCTTTCTTATTTGGTTGCAGGGTTGTTTGAGAGAGACCATCTTCATCCTACACCTCCCAATAAGTGTTCAGACGTAATCTCCAAACTAAAGACAAAGGATTGAAGCTTACCCAGTCTACCAGATTATTGCCAGAGCAACCCTCCCAGATACGCAATTGAGCAAAATCTTCCTCCTCTCCTATAAAGAGGTCGGCTAGTATTTTGGCCATAGCTGCCTGATTGCCAGCCCTTGCCGCTTGTAGCAGGTTGCATCGCTGGTTCCGTTGTAGCACCACAAAGGATGCCCCCTCTGTTGAAGGGGTTGTCCGCATCGGGATATGGCTATGACCATCACTTTGATCATGGTCAGTTTGCTATGGGCCAGCAGCCGAATTTTGGTGGCCAAAAGGTGCACCTCTGCGCTATCTAGTTGGGAAGGACTCTTGGGTCGCCAGTTGTACCGCTTCTTTAGCGGAGCGCTTGAGTATTCGGGTGGCCCCCTCCGGACTGGGTCAGAGAGAGGAAAATCTTCAATATAGAACCACTCCGAGATCCATTGATCCGGATCTTTTCGTGCGGTCCCGATGGGATACCATGTCCCGGCTATGCGCCATACCTCTACTCCTCCTACTTCAAACATTGACCCTTCACGGGTACGAGGGACAAGGCAGAAGTATTTTCTCCACAGATCAAAGTGGGCTTCGCAGCTCAGGAATATCTTGCAAAGGGCCACGAAACCAGAAATATGCAGTATGGACCTCGGGGTGACGTGGTGAAGCTGGATCCCATAGAATTCTAATAAACCCCGCAAGAAGGGGTGAATGGGAAAGCCTAGGCCCCGTAGAAGAAAGGGCACGAAACATACCCTCTCTTCCTTGCTTGGAGCAGCGAAGTTCTCGGCGAACATTTCACCATCCACAGAGATCAATCCGGTGCGAACAGAAACAAGATCCATGGCAGGGAGGTATCCTTGCGCCTGTAGATTACTCAGCTGAAGGCATGAGATGAAGCAGCTTGCCCAATCGCCTGGTAGGGGACCGTGAGGTCATGAAGAAGAGTCTGGGGTGTCGGCCATGGTGCCTAATAATTTCTCAGGTGTTGGCTTCTGGGGAGGACGGGCCAGACATTCCCAGTCCTTTTGGATCTATAAGTAGGCATTTCGTTCTAAGTTGAAAGGACGGGTCCGCAAAAAAGGAGGCATTGGGCCGTTTGCCTTCTAAAAAGGTGCACGATAGTCAAAGTTTGCCCTCACCCTGAGGAAAGCATTAAATCCAATGGCCCCACCATGTTCTGGTAAGGTCCTCGGAATCCGGATTGTCAAAACCGGTTAGGTACAGATGCAGTATTGATCCGACTATGTGGGGTGGCAAATCTCCGATGTTAATCTGGATTTCAGATAGTATTCAACAATGAAACGATGCTCTAAATGGTATGAGTGAAGATGAAGAACACACCTCGCAAGCTGAAGATTTGAAGCATGCCATATGGCAATCCCTGGCGTTGGAGGCTAGTTCGGGGGCTACTGAGGGAGTCCTAGATTAAGGAACCCTCGGGCCGCCGGCCCATTGTTGTGGGCCAGATTGACAGGCTACTATGAAGCCGAACTAGGGCGTGGACCTGTGACCAGATAGAAGATCTTCAGAGTCTTGAAGTTCCCTCCAAGTCAAGATATAGCGTGATCTTTCTTTGTCGTAACCGATCCCATGTAACCCTAACCCTACTGGTTCCTATATAAAGCATAGGGTTTTAGTCTTTAGGGCTAGAGCAACATCCCTTACCCTATCAACCTAGGGTTTAGCTCGCCTAATCTCATGGTAATTGACTCTGTAACCATACCATGCACATCAAATACAATCAAGCAGGACATAGGGTTTTACCTCTTTGAGATGGCCCAAACCTGAGTAAACACCGTGTTCATCATCCCTTGTTCCCCATTGATCCTAGATCCACAACTCGGGACACCCTACCCGAGATCCACCGGTTTTGACAACGACACCCGCAGCCGTCGATCGTCGTGACATATCTGCTTTCCTACCGCCGGGAGCCACCACAACCACGCCGGCCTCACCAACTCAGCGACTGGAGCTGCCTACTTCACCGGGTCGCAAGATAGGTCGCACACTCATCTTAAGTCACTTTATTTAGGTGTCAGCCCCAGAATTTTTATTCTGGTCCAGTTGATTCCCAATGGGAAGCAGCACCCCTCGAGGCGAGGGAGCTCCTAGACTGTCCGTTGGCTGGGGAAGCAGTGCCTTGGTCTCTATTGTAGGGGTGCGGGGGCGCAAGTTTGCCGCAGAAGCATCGCTTCAGTAGATATCTTAGAGTTGCATGGGTTGAAGTGCCACCACCGGATCTGGATGATGGTGAGCCTTTGTGGTTTGGCTGGGGGCGGTGCAACCAAGGCAGTGCGGTGGGGCGGGGGCGGGGTTTTGGTCGGAGCTCTCGCGGCCAGGGATGACGGAGGCAAGCTGCTCTGCGAGCTTTCGCTGGCTCTGATACGTCTCCAACGTATCTACATTTTTTGATTATTCCATGTTGTTTTATTATCAATCTTGGATGTTTTATAATCATTATATAGTCATTTTATATCATTTTTTGGTACTAACCTATTGACATAGTGCCAAGTGCCAGTTGTTGTTTTTTACATGTTTATTACATCGCAGGAAATCAATATCAGACGGAGTCTAAATGCCACGCCAATTTAAGATGATTTTTTATGGGCCAGAAGGAACACAACAGGCTGGTTGCATCTGGGGGGAGTCCCGAGGAGGGGACAACCCACCAGGTCGCGCTAGGAGGCCCAGGCGCGCCCTGGTGGGTGATACGTCCATTTTGCATCATGCTTTTATATCAATATTTATTGCATTATGGGCTGTTATTACACATTATATATCAATACTTATGGCTATTATCTCTTATTTTACAAGGTTTACCATGAAGAGGGGGAATGCCGGCAGCTGGAATTTTGGCTGGAAAAGGAGCAAATATTGGAAACCTATTCTGCACTGCTCCAAAAATCCTGAAACTCCACGGAACTTATTTTTGGAATTAATAAGAATTACTGAGCGAAAGAAACACCAGAGGGGGCCCACACCCTGGCCAGGTGGGTGGGGGTGTGCCCACCCCTACTGGGCGCGTCCCCCTGTCTCCTGGGCCCCCTGGTGGCCCTCCGGTGCCCATCTTCTGCTATATGAAGGCTTTTACCCTGGAAAAAATCGTGGGCAAGCTTACGGGACGAAACTCCGCCGCCACGAGGCGGAACCTTGGCGTAACCAATCTAGAGCTCCGGCAGAGCTGTTCTGCCGGGGAAACTTCCCTCCGAGAGGGGGAAATCATCACCATCGTCATCACCAATGATCCTCTCATCGGGAGGGGGTCAATCTCCATCAACACCTTCACCAGCACCATCTCCTCTCAAAACCCTAGTTCATCTCTTGTATCCAATCTTGTATAAAAACCACAAATTGGTACCTGTGGGTTGCTAGTAGTGTTGATTACTCCTTGTACTTGATGCTAATTGGTTTACTTGGTGGAAGATCATATGTTCAGATCCTTAATGCATATTAATACTCCTCTGATTATGAACATGAATATGCTTCGTGAGTAGTTACGTTTGTTCCTAAGGAGATGGGTGAAGTCTTGCTATTAGTAGTCATGTGAATTTGGTATTCGTTTGATATTTTGATGAGATGTATGTTGTCTCTCCTCTAGAGGTGTTATGTGAACATCGACTACATGACACTTCACCATTATTTGGGCCTAGAGGAAGGCATTGGGAAGTAATAAGTAAATGATGGGTTGCTAGAGTGACAGAAGCTTAAACCCTAGTTTATGCGTTGCTTCGTAAGGGGCTGATTTGGATCCATAGGTTTAATGTTGTGGTTAGGTTTACCTTAATACTTCTTTTGTAGCTGCGAATGCTTGCAATAGGGGTTAATCATAAGTGGGATGCTTGTCAAAGTAAGGGCAGTACCCAAGCACCGGTCCACCCACATATCAAATTATCAAAGTACCGAACGCGAATCATATGAGCGTGATGAAAACTATCTTGACGATAATTCCCATGTGTCCTCGGGAGCTCTTTTCTCATTATAAGAAATTGTCCAGGCTTATCCTTTGCTACAAAAAGGATTGGGCCACCTTGCTGCACTTTATTTACTTTCATTGCTTGTTACCCTTACAATTTATCTTATCACAAAACTATCTATTACCTACAATTTCAGTGCTTGCAGAGAAAACCTTACTAAAAATCGCTTATCATTTCCTTATGCTCCTTGTTGGGTTCAACACTCTTACTTATCGGAAGGACTAGATAGATCCCCTACACTTGTGGGTCATCAAGACCCTTTTCTGGCGCCGTTGTCGGGGAGCGTAGCGCTTTTGGTGAGTGGAACTTGGTAAGGAAACATTTATATAGTGTGCTGAAATTTTCTGTTACTTGTAACTATGGAAACTAATCCTTTGAGGGGCTTGTTCGGGGTACCTTCACCCCGACCAGAAGAGCAAAGAGTTGCTCCTCAACCTACTTAACCTATTGAAAATATTTACTTTGAGATTCCTTCGGGTATGATAGAGAATCTGCTAGCTAATCCATTTGCAGGAGATGGAACATTGCATCCCGATTTACACCTTATCTTTGTGGATGAAGTTTGTGGATTATTTAAGCTTGCAGGTATTCCCGATGATGTTGTCAAAAGGAAGGTCTTCCCTTTATCTTTGAAGGGATATTCATTGACATGGTATAGGCTATGTGATGATACGGGATCTTGGAATTATAAACGATTGAAGTTGGAATTTCAACAGAAGTTCTATCCTATGCATCTTGTTCATCGTGATCGTAATTACATATATAATTTCTGGCCTCGTGAAGGAGAAAGCATCGCTCAAGCTTGGGGGAGGCTTAAGTCAATGTTATATTCATGCCCCAATCATGAGCTCTCCAAGAAATGATTATTCAAAAAATTTGTGCTCGGCTTCCTCTCAATGATCGCAACATGCTTGATACTTCCTGTGTTGGTTCTTATATGCTGAAGACTATTGAATTCAAATGGGACTTATTGGAAAGAATTAAACGCCACTCTGAAGATTGGAGTTCCAACGATGGTAAGGAGTCAGGTATGACACCTAAGTTTGATTGTATTAAATCTTTTATGGATACCGATGCCTTTCATGGATTTAGTGCTAAATATGGACTTGACTCTGAGATAGTAGCTTCTTTCTGTGAATCTTTTGCTACTCACGTTGATCTCCCTAAGGAGAAGTGGTTTAAATATAATCCTCCCATTGAAGTGAAAGTAGTTACACCTATTACAGTTGAAGAAAAGACTGTCACTTATAGTGATCCTATTGTTCCTACTACTTATGTTGAGAAACCTCCTTTTCCTGTTAGGATAAAGGATCATGCTAAAACTTCGACTGTTGTTCGTAAGAGTAATACTAGGACTTATACACCTCTTGAGAAAATCAAAGTTGAACCTAGTATTGCTATGGTTAAATATCTCTTGGATGATGATTTAGATGGGCATTTTATTTATTTCTAAGGAGAAACTGCTAATATTGTTAGACCAGATACTAAGATACATAGACCTGTGATAGGCATGCCTATTATTTCTGTTAAAATAGGAGATCATTGTTATCATGGCTTATGTGATATGGGTGCTAGTGCTAGTGCAATACCCTATGACTTATATAAAGAAATTATGCATGATATTGCACCCGTTGAATTGGAAGGTAATGATGTTACTATCAAACTTGCCAATAGAGATACTATTTCACCAATTGGGATTGTTAGAGATGTTGAAGTCTTGTGTGGGAAGGTTAAATATCCTGCTAATTTTCTTGTTCTTAGTTCCCCACAAGATGACTTTTGTCCCATTATTTTTGGTAGACCCTTCTTGAATACAATTAATGCTAAGATTGATTGTGAAAAGGATACTGTCACAATTGGCTTAGAGGGTATGTCTCATGAGTTTAATTTTGCTAAGTTTCATAGACAACCTCATGATAGAGAGTCACCTAGTAAGGATGATATTATTGGTCTTGCTTCTATTACCGTGCCTCCTACTGATCCGTTAGAACAATATTTGCTAGACCATGAAAATGATATGTTTATGAAGGAAAGAAGGGAGATAGATGAAGTGTTCCTTCAACAGGACCTAGGCTGAAACACAACCTACCCGCTGAAATTCTAGAGGATCCCCCTCCACCCAAGGGTGATCCCATGTTTGAACTCAAACCATTACCAGATAATCTTAAGTATGCTTATCTTGATGAAAAGAAAATATATCCTGTTATTATTAGTGCTAACCTTTCAGAGCAAGAAGAAGAAAGATTATTGAAAACTCTGAAGAAGCATCGTGCTGCTATTGGATATACTCTGGATGATCTCAAGGGCATTAGTCCCATGTTATGCCAACACAAGATTAATTTGGAGGACGATGCCAAACCAGTTAGAGATCCTCAACGACGACTGGATCCTAAGATGAAAGAAGTGGTAAGAAAGGAGATACTAAAGCTCCTTGAGGCAGGTATAATTTATCCCGTTGCTGATAGTGATTGGGTAAGCCCTGTCCATTGCGTTCCTAAAAAGGGAGGTATTACCGTTGTTCCTAATGATAAAGATGAATTAATCCCGCAAAGAATTGTTACAGGTTATAGGATGGTAATTGATTTCCATAAATTAAATAAAGCTACTAAGAAAGATCATTACCCTTTACCTTTTATCGATCAAATGCTAGAAAGACTATCCAAACACACACATTTCTGCTTTCTAGATGGTCATTCTGGTTTCTTTCAAATACCTGTGTCAAAAGATGATTAGGAAAAGTCCACTTTTACTTGCCCTTTCGGTACTTTTGCTTATAGACATATGCCTTTTGGTTTATGTAATGCACCTGCTACCTTCCAAAGATGTATGATGGCTATATTCTCTCACTTTTGTGAAAAGATTTGTGAGGTATTCATGGATGATTTCTCCGTCTATGGATCCTCTTTTGATGAGTGCTTGAGAAACCTTGATCGAGTTTTGTAGAGATGCGAAGACACTAGTCTTGTATTGAATTGGGAAAAGTGTCACTTTATGGTTAATGAAGGCATTGTCTTGGGGCATAAGATTTTTGAGAGAGGTATTAAAGTTGATAAAGCTAAAGTTGATGCTATTGAAAAGATGCCATGTCCCAAGGACATAAAAGGTATAAGAAGTTTCCTTGGTCATGCCGTTTTTTATAGGAGGTTCATTAAGGACTTTTCTAAAATCTCTAGGCCTCTGACTAATTTATTGCAAAAAGATATTCCTTTTGTCTTTGATGATGAATGTGTAGAAGCATTTGAAATACTTAAGAAAGCTTTGATCACTGCCCCTATTATTCAGCCACCTGATTGGAATTTACCCTTTGAAATTATGTGTGATGCTAGTGATTATGCTGTAGGTGCTGTTCTAGGGCAAAGAGTTAATAAGAAATTGAATGTTATCCAGTATGCTAGTAAAACTCTTGATACTGCCCAGAGAAATTATGCTACTACTGAAAAAGAGTTCTTAGCAGTTGTGTTTGCATGTGATAAGTTTAGACCTTATATCGTTGATTCCAAAGTTACTATTCACACTGACCATGCTGCTATTAAATATCTTATGGAAAATAAAGATGCTAAGCCTAGACTTATTAGATGGGTTCTCTTGCTCCAAGAATTTGATTTGCATATTATTGATAGAAAGAGAGCTGAGAACCCCGTTCCAGACAACTTGTCTAGGTTAGAGAATGTTCTTGATGACCCACTGCCTATTGATGACAACTTTCCTGATGAACAATTAGCGGTTGTTAATGCTTCTCATACTGCTCCTTGGTATGCTGATTATGCTAATTACATTGTTGCTAAATTTATACCACCTAGTTTCACATACCACCAAAAGAAAAAGTTCTTTTATGATTTAAAACATTACTTCTCGGATGACCCACACCTTTATAAAGAAGTAGATGGTGTTATTAGACGTTCTGCACCTGAGCATGAACAGGAACAGATCCTATGCAGGTGTCACTCTGAATCCTACGGAGGACACCACGCTGGAGATAGAACTGCACATAAGGTATTGCAATCTGGTTTTTATTGGCCTACTCTCTTCAAAGATGCTTGTAAGTTTGTCTTATCTTGTGACGAATGTCAAAGAATTGGTAACATTAGTAGACGTCAAGAAATGCCTATGAATTATTCTCTTGCTATTGAACTGTTTGATGTTTGGGGCTTTGATTATATGGGACCTTTTCCTGCCTCTAATGGTTACACACATATTTTAGTTGTTGTCCATTACATTACTAAGTGGGTAGAAGCTATTCCAACTAGTAGTGCTGATCAGAACACTTCTATTAAAATGCTTAAAGAAGTTATTTTTCCGAGGTTTGGAGTCCCTAGATATCTTATGATTGATGGTGGTTCACATTTTATTCATGGTGCTTTCCGTAAGATGCTTGCTAAGTATGATGTTAATCATAGAATCGCATTTCCTTATTGAGGGAGTCCCGGACTAGGGGGTGTCCAGACAGCCGAATTATCATCATCGGCCGGACTCCAAGACTATGAAGATACAAGATTGAAGACTTCGTCCCGTGTCCGGATGGGACTTTCCTTGGCGTGGAGGGCAAGCTTGGCGATACGGATATGTAGATATCCTACCATTGTAACCGACTCTGTGTAACCCTAACCCTCTCCGGTGTCTGTATAAACCGGATGGTTTTAGTCCGTAGGACAACAAAATAACAACAATCATACCATAGGCTATCTTCTAGGGTTTAGCCTCCTTGATCTCGTGGTAGATCTACTCTTGTAATACCCACATCATCAATATCAATCAAGTAGGACGTAGGGTTTTACCTCCATCAAGAGGGCCCGAACCTGGGTAAAACATCGTGTCCCTTGTCTCCTGTTACCATCCGCCTAGATGCACAGTTCGGGACCCCCTACCTGAGATCCGCCGGTTTTGACACTGACATTGGTGCTTTCATTGAGAGTTCCTCTGTGTCGTCACCGATAGGCTTGATGGCTCCTTCGATCATCAACAACGACGCGGTCCAGGGTGAGACTTTTCTCCCCGGACAGATCTTCGTATTCGGCGGCTTTGCACTACGGGCCAATTCGTTTAGCCATCTGGAGCAGATCGGAAGCTACGCCCCTCGCCGTCAGGTCAGATTTGGAAGTCTTAACTTCACGGCTGACATCCGCGGAGACTTGATCTTCGATGGATTCGAGCCACAGCCGAGCGCGCCACACTGTCACGATGGGCATGATTTAGCTCTGCTGCCGGACAGTGACCTGGAGGCCGCACACGAGTCCGCTCCAACCCTCGATTCGGAGCCGGCTGTGCAAATCGAGGACGGGTGGTTAGACACCGCCTCGGGGGCTGCAACCTCTACGGCGATAGAGCCGAATACTGACTTTGTCCCTTCTGAAGCTCGTGACTCCAAGGTGCCGGACTCCTTGCCGGACTCCGAACCTCCCGCGCCCCCTCCAATCGAATCCGATTGGGTGCCGATTATGGAGTTCATTGCTGCGGACATCTTTCAGCACTCACCCTTCGGTGACATCCTGAGTTTGCTAAAGTATCTCTCGTTATCAGGAGAGCCCTGGCCGGACTGCGGTCAGGACGGTTGGGATGCGGACGACGAAGAAATTCAAGACCCACCCACCACCCACTTAGTAGCCGATGTCGATGATCTAACCGACATGCTAGACTTCAACTCCGAAGACATCGACGGTATGGACGACGATGCCGGAGACGACCAAGAACCAGCGCCTACTGGGCACTGGAAAGCCACCTCGTCATACGACATATACATGGTGGATATCCCAAAGGATGGGAATGGCGAAGGAACAGCGGAGGAAGACCCCTCCAAGAAACAGCCCAAGCGCCGGCGTCAGCGGCGCCGCTCTAAATCCCGCCACAACAAGAATGGCGATTCCGGCACCGGAGATAATAATACCCCAGACAGTGCCGAAGACAACCCCCTCCAGCAAGATTTAGCACAGGAAGACGGAGATGCCAGCCTTCATGAGAGAGCGGCAGACGAAGAGGTCGAGGATGATAATTACATGCCTCCCTCCAGAGACGAGGCAAGCCTCGACGACGACGAATTTGTCGTGCCTGAGGATCCCGTCAAACAAGAGCGCTTTAAACGCAGGCTTATGGCCACGGCAAACAGCCTCAAGAAAAAGCAGCAAGAGCTTAGAGCTGATCAGGATCTGGTAGCCGACAGATGGACTGAAGTCCTTGCGGCCGAAGAGCATGAGCTCGAACGCCCCTCCAAAAGCTACCCCAAACGCAAGTTGCTCCCCCGACTAGAGGAGGAGGCATATAAACCTGCATCACCAGAGCACAATGCGGCTGACCGACCACCTCGTGGCTGCGACAGAGAGGCCTCTAGGCCCTCCACTAGAACCGTACCCCGGCATCGCTCGAAAAGCGCAAGGCCACAGGGGAACGCTCCGGACTAGCGAGATATATTGGAGGATAAGGCAAGACAATCAAGATCGATCTACGGATCGCGTGGGCGCCCCATGATACATGACGACAACCGTCGCGCCGGACACATTAAGCCCGGCCGGGCCGAACACAGTAGACAAAGCTCGTTGGAGCTCCGTCGCGATATAGCCCAATACAGAGGCGCCGCACACCCACTATGCTTCACAGATGAAGTAATGGATCATCAAATCCCCGAAGGGTTTAAACCCGTGAATATTGAATCCTATGATGGCACAACAGACCCCGCGGTTTGGATCGAAGACTATCTCCTTCATATCCACATGGCCCGCGGTGACGATCTTCACGCCATCAAATACCTCCCACTCAAGCTTAAAGGACTAGCTCGGCATTGGCTTAACAGCTTGCCAGCAGAATCAATTGGGTGTTGGGAGGACCTGGAAGCCGCATTCCTTGATAACTTCCAGGGCACGTATGTGCGACCACCAGACGCTGACGACCTAAGCCACATAATTCAGCAGCCAGACGAATCGGCCAGATAATTCTGGACACGGTTCTTAACTAAGAAAAATCAAATCGTCGACTGTCCGGATGCGGAGGCCCTCGCGGCCTTCAAACATAACATCCGCGACGAGTGGCTTGCCCGGCACCTGGGACAGGAAAAGCCGAAATCCATGGCAGCCCTCACATCACTCATGACCCACTTTTGCGTGGGAGAGGACAGCTGGCTAGCCCGCAGCAACAACCTCAGCAAAAATTCTGGCAGTCCGGATACAAAGGACCGCAATGGAAGGTTGCGTCGCAACAAGAACAAACGCCGCATTAACGGCGACAATAATGAGGATACGGTAGTCAATGCCGGATTCAGAGGCTCCAAACCGGTCAGCGGAAAAAGCCATTCAAAAGAACTACTACGGGTCCATCCAATTTGGACTGAATACTCTATCGCTCGTGCCAGATACACGGCACCCCCGAAAAGCCAGCCAACCAAACCAACAGGGACTGTTGGGTATTCAAGCAGGAAGGCAAGCTAATTGCCGAAAACAATGGCAAGGGGCTGCATAGCGATGACGAAGAAGAGACCCGACCACCAAACAATAGAGGACAGAAGGGTTTCCCCCCACAAGTGCGGACGGTGAATATGATATACGCAACCCACATACCCAAGAGGGAGCAGAAGCGTGCACTCAGGGACGTATACGCGATGGAGCCAGTCGCCCCGAAGTTCAACCCATGGTCCTCCTGCCCGATCACTTTTGATCGAAGGGACCACCCCACCAGCATCCGCCACGGCAGATTCGCCGCATTTGTTTTAGACCCAATCGTCAATGGATTTCACCTCACCAGAGTCCTGATGGACGGCGGCAGCAGCCTGAACCTGCTTTATCAGGACACAGTGCGCAAGATGGGCATAGACCCCTCAAGGATTAAACCCACAAAGACGACCTTCAAAGGCGTCATACCAGGTGTAGAGGCCAATTGTACGGGCTCAGTCACACTGGAAGTGATCTTCGGATCCCCGGATAACTTCCAAAGCGAGGAGTTAATCTTCGACATAGTTCCGTTCCGCAGCGGCTATCATGCTCGGCTCGGACGAACCGCGTTTGCAAAGTTCAACGCGGTGCCGCACTACACATACCTCAAGCTCAAGATGCCAGGCCCTCGAGGAGTCATCACGGTCAACGAAAACACCGAACGCTCCCTCCAAACGGAGGAACATACAGCGGCTCTCGCGGCAGAAGTACAATGCAGCCTCTTAAGGCAATTCTCGAGTCTGGCCGTTAAGCGACCAGACACGGCTAAACGCGCCCGGAGTAACCTACAACAAGACCACTTGGCACGTTCCGAGCATGCGTAGCAATGCGGCCCCAACCCTAGCCCTCGCAAGATCGCAAGAGTGGTCCTTCGCGTACATCATTACGCTCTGGAGATACCATGGGCATAGGGGAAGGGGCACGACCACGACACGCCCAGAATGCGGCTCAACCACATCAGGGGCTCCCAAGTGTGTCATTCCTTTTTTTTTCTTTTTCTTTCTTACCCACAGGACTCCGTTCACCAGAGGCCCTGTCCGGCAGTAGACCGGCCGAACTCATGATGCAACAGCCAGGGAAGATGAAAGGCTACGACGAATATCCAGGTGGTCTCCATTACGAGCACTAAATCTATTTTATACACCATTCCGCAGCCTACCCCTGGAGGGGGACATGTTTAATAGTCTCATCCCTTGCTTATCGCACTATTTGTATCGTCCTGCATTCATGGCAGTATTTCTTGAATAAACAATGCAGCACCTTTTTGCTTTTAATTGCATTCCTTTCTTATACATATGTTCATTTATGGCATGCCACATCCGTACACTTTGGTACGGCTAAATACACCAGGGGCTTAAGTTCCCCACATTATGGTGTGATAAGTCCGAACACTTTCACAAGTGCGGCACCCCGAACTTATAGCATTATATGCATCGTCTCCGAATCATGTCTTGGGTCAATAGTTGGGTTTGCCCGGCTCCCATGTTTTGGTACCTTACGTTCCGTTCTATCGGCTAAGGTAGCACTGGGAGAACCACTGCGATTGCGCCCCGGTTGAGCTGGGCGAGCGCCTCAGTGGAGAAAGCTAAAACTGACCGTCATGATGAGGCGAGAGCCGGTCGCTGTTCAAGAGGTTTTTTTGAGTCCCTAAAGACTTATGCCGCTTAGAGCGAGGAACCGGCTTTGTCCGGCCCAGGCGTGGATAGCGCCCCGAATTCGGCCTTCCGTACACTAGGGGCTTCGCCGAAATTTAAAATTATAGAATTCTATGGCTAAGTGAGAGTGCTCAAGCATTATAAGTCCGGTTGCCTAGTTCATTGTGTTGAGCGCCTCGCTAGATGGACCCAAATATGGGAACAAGAGTGCTCAAATTTATCCCGAACACCCCAGCACTCGTGGCATGGGGGCTGAAGCCGACGACTTGCCATCTCTCAGATTTGATAAACAGCCGCACAGAAGGTAATATTTTAAATCAACAAGAGTTGCTTAGCGCATATGAACAAAGTTTTCAGCGCACACGATAACAAAATGCGAGTCTACTCAAATATTACATTATTGGAGCACTCACCCGCAATAGTGCGGGCACCCTTCAGGACACTCTTGTAATACATGTCGGGCGTGCGATACTCCTTGCCCGGCGGTGGCGCGTCCGTCACAAGCTTCTCAGCATCCATCTTGCCCCAGTGCACCTTAGCACGGGCAAGGGCCCGACGGGCACCTTCAATACAGGCGGATCGCTTGATGACCTCAACCCATGGACAAGCATCCACCAGCCACCGCACCAGGCCGAAGTAGCTCCCAGGCATGGCCTCATTGGGCCACAGCCGAACTATGAGGCCCTTCATGGCCTGTTCGGCCACCTTGTGGAGCTCGACCAGCTGCTTCAGCTGGTCGCTAAGGGGCACCGGATGTCCGGCCTCAGCATACTGAGACCAGAAGACCTTCTCCGTCGAGCTCCCCTCCTCGGCCCTGTAGAAAGCGGCAGCATCAGACACGCTGCGGGGTAGATCTGCGAACGCTCCTGGAGAGCTCCGAATTCGGGTAAGTAACAGGTAATTCACATTCACATGCTTGCTTTGCATGAAAAATGCCTTACCCGCCGCTATTTTCTTCAATGCCTCGATCTCCTGAAGGGCCTTGTGGGCTTCGGCCTTAGCGGCTTTGGCACTCTCAAGAGCCGATGCAAGCTCGGACTCTCGAGTCTTCGAGTCGCGCTCCAAACTCTCATGCTTTTCCATGAGAGCCTAGAGCTCTTGTTATACCTCCGCCACCCGCGCCTCCTGCTTCTCTCGCCCAGCACGCTCCACGGCCGCATTATGTTCGGCCGCGGACACCGCCTCCTTCAAAGTCGCCACCTCGTTCGTGGCCCCTGAAGTACCCACGTTATCCTTGTCATTTCTCTTGCAACCAAATCCTTTTCTGTAAGGTACAACTTTAATAAGGTGTTGCTCACCTTCCTTGTCCTCGAGCTGCTTCTTGGCACGGCCGAGCTCGTTCTCGGACCGCTTGAGGCTTTGCTTCAAAGCATTGACCTCCGCAGTCAGTGCGGCAGAGGTCAGCAGCGCAGCCTGCAATCCCATATTGACATATTTATTAAGACTCTTGCGTATATCTTTTTAGATCCTCAGTCCGGCTTTTCTTTCCGAACACCGAACCAAGCATCAGGGGCTACTGTCTATGCGGTATTATTTTACATATATTAATATTCTTACCTCAAAGCCTGATAGAAGGCTACTGCAGGCTTCGGTCAGCCCGCTTTTGGCGAGCTTGACCTTTTGAATCACCACACTCATGACAGTGCGGTGTTCCTCCTCGATGGAAGCGCCGTTGAGCGCCTCCAGCAAGTTATCCGGCGCCTCTGGTTGGACGAAGGCCGCCGGCGCCACGGTCTTGCCCTTCTTGCGAAGGGGCCGCCCGCCGGACTCCGGAACCACTGCAGGTTCCGGTGCGGAGTCCGGCACGAAGTCCGGGAGGTCGCCCTGTGGCGCCTCCGGGTCCTCCTCCTCTGGGTGGGTCCCTCTCTGGGATCCCACCTCGGCGTCGTCAGCATCATGGGGAGAGGAGGCGGTTGGAAGTGAAGTACTGTTCACATCCGACGAGCCCAAGGACCCGCTCGACGAAGCGGGAAGATCGTCCTTGGGCGGACAGCAGGGTTGTACGCGACGTTAGAAAGACACCATGTGGCAAAAAGAAATATCATGAAGTCATTCGGGAGTCCGGATACTTACGATCTCGCCAGGGGCTTGGCCTTTGGAGGCCAATCCTCGTCGTCGTCACTGGCGTTGGCAGAACAGTCCGGGGGAAGAGTTCTTCCCTTCTTGGACCCTTCGGCCTCCCTCGTTGGGGAGGCCCTCCTTTTCTTCCCTCCCCCCGCTGGGGGAGAGGCCTTTTTCTTCCTCTCCTCGTCCTCGGGGGAGGAGTCCACCTCGGAGTCATCGGACACCTGAAAACGGGAACTCTTTCGAGTGCCCGTGGCCTCCTTCTTGGCCTTCTTCTCCGGCACCACGTGGGGTGCCGGAACCAGCAGCCCCGCTAAACGGGCGTCCGCTGGGTCTTTTGGCAAAGGGGCCGGACAGTTAGTCTGCTCGGCCTTCTTCAGCCAGTCCTGTGAAAGGAAAGGGAGTTTAGATCCCGCATAGAGTCAAACTATGAAAAACAAGTGTCCCGTAAAGGGTATAATCACTTGCCTCGCTAGCCTGGCACTGCGAGCTAAATCCGCGATCTTCAGTAGCGGATGCGGGAGCTTTGGTGCCCTTAAACAGCACCTTCCAGGCATCTTCGTACCTAGTGTCGAAGAGCCCGCTCAAGGTTCGGTGCTGAGCCAGATCGAACTCCCACAATTTAAAGGCCCGTTGTTGGCACGGGAGAATCCGGCGGATGAGCATGACCTGGACTACGTTGACAAGCTTGAGCTTCTTGTTCACCAGCTTCTGGATGCAGACTTGGAGTCCGGTCAGCTCCTCCGAATCGCCCCAAGTCAGGCCACTCTCTTTCCAAGAGGTGATCCGTGTGGGGATGTCAGATCTGAATTCGGGGGCCGCTGCCCATTTAGGGTCACGCGGCTCGGTGATGTAGAACCACCTCGATTGCCACCCCTTGATGGTTTCCATGAAGGCACCCTCGAGCCAAGTAACATTGGGTATCTTGCCCACCATGGCGCCTCCGCACTCTGCTTGACTCCCCTTCACAACCTTCGGCTTGACATTGAAGGTCTTGAGCCACAAGCCGAAGTGGGGCTGGATGCAGAGGAAGGCCTCGCACACGATGATAAACGCCGAGATGTTGAGGATGAAATTCGGGGCCAGATCATGGAAATTCAGGCCGTAGTAGAACATGAGCCCCCGGACAAAGGGGTGAAGTGGGAAGCCCAGTCCGTGGAGGAAATGGGGAAGGAATACTACCCTATCATGGGGCCTGGGGGTGGGGATGGGCTGCCCCTCGTCGGGGAGCCAGTGCACGATGTCGCTGGACAGATATCCGGCGCTGCGCAGCTTCTTGATGTGCCCCTCAGTAACGGAGGAGGCCATCCACTTACCTCCCGCTCCGGACATAGTTGGAGGAGGTTGAGGTGAGATGTGCGAAATTGGGCGCTGGAGCTCGAGTGCGCGGAGATGGATAAGCAGAGGAGGAAGAAGGCGTAGGTAAAAAGGTGGATCCTTATCCCCTTATATATGGGCAAACGAAACTATGCGTCCCCACCGGCCTGGTAAAACTCGCTTTTCTCCCAAGCGCCGCAATCAATGGCGCGGTTGGGTTACCCACGTCCGTATTGATGGGAATCCCGGAATAAGGGGAACACGATCTCTGCTTCGACAAGACGTGCCAAGGAAACCGCTTCGCTAAACGCGCTGAGGTGGTATAATAAAAACGATTCAAGTAAAGGCTTGGTTGTGGTGTGACGTCACGCCACAAAATACGTCAGCAGATTGAACTTGTGTTAATATTATTCTCTCTATGGTGGAATGTGGAATTTATTTTGCAGAGCTGGACACTATCCTGGTGTTCACAATCTTCTATAAATTATTCGGAGGAGGAACCCGCCTTGCAATGCCAAAGACAATATGCGCGCCGGACTCGTTGTCATTGAAGCCTGGTTCAGGGGCTACTGAGGGAGTCCCGGACTAGGGGGTGTCCGGACAGCCGAACTATCATCATCGGCCGGACTCCAAGACTATGAAGATACAAGATTGAAGACTTCGTCCCGTGTCCGGATGGGACTTTCCTTGGCGTGGAGGGCAAGCTTGGCGATACGGATATGTAGATCTCCTACCATTGTAACCGACTCTGTGTAACCCTAACCCTCTCCGGTGTCTATATAAACCGGATGGTTTTAGTCCGTAGGACAACAACAATAACAACAATCATACCATAGGCTAGATTCTAGGGTTTAGCCTCCTTGATCTCGTGGTAGATCTACTCTTGTAATACCCACATCATCAATATCAATCAAGCAGGACGTAGGGTTTTACCTCCATCAAGAGGGCCCGAACCTGGGTAAAACATCGTGTCCCTTATCTCCTGTTACCATCCGCCTAGACGCACAGTTCGGGACCCCCTACCCGAGATCCGCTGGTTTTGACACTGACACTTATCATCCACAGTCTAGTGGTCAAGTAGAATTGAGCAATAGAGAGATCAAATTAATTTTGCAAAAGAGTGTGAATAGATCTAGAAAGAATTGGTCCAAGAAACTTGATGATGCATTATGGGCCTATAGAACTGCATATAAAAATCCTATGGGTATGTCTCCGTATAAAATGGTTTATGGAAAAGCTTGTCACTTACCTCTTGAACTTGAACATAAAGCATATTGGGCTATTAAAGAGCTCAACTATGATTTCAAACTTGCCGGTGAGAAGAGGTTATTTGACATTAGCTCGCTTGATGAATGGAGAACCCAAGCCTATGAGAATGCCAAGCTATTCAAAGAAAAAGTCAAACACTGGCATGATAAAAGGATACAAAAGCGTGAGTTTAACGTAGGTGGTCATGTGTTATTATTCAACTCTTGTTTAAGATTTTTTGCAGGAAAACTTCTCTCTAAATGGGAAGGTCCTTACGTTATCGAGGAGGTCTATCGTTCTGGTGCCATAAAAATCAACAACTTCGAAGGCACAAGTCCGAGGGTGGTGAACGGTCAAAGAATTAAACATTATATCTCAGGTAATCCTATCAATGTTGAAACTAATATTATTGAAACCGTAACCCCGGAGGAATACATAAGAGACACTTTCCAGAATGTTCCAGACTCCGAAAAGGAATAGGTATGTGGTATGGTAAGTAAACCGACTCCAAAACAATTCTAATGGCAATTTTTATCAGTTTTGGAATATTTAAGAATTTTAGAAAGAAAGAAGTAACCCGGGAAGTACACGAGGCCTCCACAAGGGTGGAGGGCGCGCCCACCCTTCCTTGGCACGCCCCCTATCTCGTGGCCACCTCGTGTGCCTCCCGGACTCCGTTTTCTTGCACGTTACGTATTTTGGTCAGTAAAAATTCATTATATAATCTCCCAAAGGCTTTGACCATTGTATCACGCAAATATCCTTTGTTTTCGTTTCGAGCTGTTTTTCTGACAGATCTAGAGCATCATGATGTCTCCAAGCGCTCCCAAGGACAAGTTTTTCGAGAGGGTTATCAACCCCTATCTCGTGGAGGTGCTGCAACACCCTCAAACCATTGAGATGCGTGAGGGGGTGCTGCACATCTGCGATGTGGAGGGACCAATACGTACCGGAAGAGTGGAGACAAAGCTCGAAGCCATGGAGTAACAAGTTTTCAAGTGCCAAGGGATGGTGGAGCGTGGACTCAACGCCAACCTGATGATGATCACGGAGTTCACCAACAACCAAAAGATGGATGCCAAGGTCATTGGGGAGACCATCTTCAAGCTGCAAGAGAAAATCGAGCACCTCCAAGCCCAGATCTATGACCTACAAAACCAAAACTGTGAGTACGAATATAGACTCAAGAGGATGAGTTTGGCTGCAGATTTGAGGATCCCGAAGACTCGATCATCCTTCTATGATGGTGAGCCTATGCCTTTGAAGATGGATGACAAGCCTACATCATCAACAACTCCTACTTCACCACCTCCGAGGACATAATCACATGGGTATGGGCACTCCCCTTGGCAACTGCCAAGCTTGGGGGAGGTGCCCCGGTATCGTATCACCATCACACTCCTATCTTTATTGTTTTATTTAGTTCGATCCTTTTAGTAGTATCTTGATCTAGTAGATTGAAGTTTTAGTATCAAGTAGTTTTGAGTTTTGCTTTGTGATCTCTTTATGTAATCGAGTCTGTGAGCTATCTATAATAAAGATTAGAGTTGAGTCAAGGGCTTTGCTATCTTGCTATGATATTGAGAAAGTAGAAAGAATAAAAGAGTTCATATTGATCTTATGGATAGTAATAACTTCGCACATAGAAAGTATGAGGCATAAAAGTTGTCAAGAGTTAACAAATGTAGTTTTGGTCATCGTTGCAATTAATAGGAAGTAACAAGGAAAGAGAGGTTTCACATACAAATATACTATCTTGGACATCTTTTATGATTGTGAAGCACTCATTAAGTATGACATGCTAAAAGAGTTGATGTTGGACAAGGAAGACAACGTAATGGTTTATGTTTCTCACATCTCAGTTAAAGTATATTGTCATTGACCTTCCAAACATGTTGAGCTTGCCTTTCCCCCTCATTCTAGCCAAATTCCTTGCACCAAGTAGAGATACTACTTGTGCTTCCAAATATCCTTAAACCCAGTTTTGCCATAAGAGTCCACCATACCTACCTATGGATTGAGTAAGATCCTTCAAGTAAGTTGTCATGTTGCAGGCAATAAAAATTGCTCTCCAAATATGTATGACTTATTAGTGCAGAGAAAATAAGCTTTATACGATCTTGTTGTGGAAGCAATAAAAGCGACAGACTGCATAATAAAGGTCCACATACAAGTGGCAATATAAAGTGACGTTCTTTTGCATTAAGATTTCATGCATCCAACCCTAAAAGCACATGACAACCTCTTCTTCCCTCTGCGAAGGGCCTATCTTTTACTTAAAGTTTTTTACTTTATGCTTGAGTCAAGGTGATCTTCACCTTTTCCCTTTTTCATTTTATCCTTTGGCAAGCTCCTTGTGATTGAAAGATCATGATATATATATATATATATATATATATATATATATATATATATATATATATATATATATATATATATATATATGAAAGGATCGATACGGTCGACTAGAGGGGGAGTGGGTGAATAGGAGACTACAACTTTAAATCTTTCTTGTAGATTTTAAGGCTTAGCAGATAAAAGAGTTCACTAGATATGCAACTAGGTGAATGCAACCTATGTGACAAGCAAGCTCCAAGATAAAAATGCTAGGCAACAAACTACTTAGCAAGCCAACAAGCATACAACAACAAGGAAAGGTGCGGGAAAGGATTAACCACAGGTGAGACGAGAACGCGGATTTTAACCCGAAGTTCACTCTTCCTTGGGGAAGAGCTAATCTCCGTTTGGAGCGGTGCCGGAGCCAAAGCTTGCGGAACGTCACCAAAGGCTCACCGTATTCTCCTTCGAGTCACCCCCAACGGATGAGCCTCGAAACACTCGGGGTTGGTCTTGAAGGAGACCACCACACCTTTACAAACTTCTCCGGAGCACACCACAAGCAAGGAAGCTTCCGGAGGAACCTCTAGCCGCCTAGGAGCCCAAGCTCCAAGAGTAACAAGTCAATGGGGAAGAAATGTTGCGGGGAACGCGATTTGGTTTGGTCAAGATGTAGATCGGGTCTTGCTCTCCCAATCCCTAAAGTTTCAACAAGTTTGGGTGGAGGGATTGATAGTATTGAGCAAAAGGGGGTGTAGCAATGGTGGAGCTTAACAAGACATTAGGGTTAAAGGTTGGAGGAGGAAGAAGGGCCTTTATATAGTGTTCAGGGGCTGGTGGGGATTTCTGCCCGTTGGACCCCGTGCGCATGGGCTAAGTCAGCCCCGTGCGCACGGAGTACTCAGAGACAATCACGCCACCCCGTGTGCACAGGGGTCAAAAGACCCCGTGCGCACGGGGTACCTAGAGAGTTACGCAGTACCCCATGCGCATGGGGGTCAAAAGACCCCGTGCGCACGGGGTACCCAGAGAGTTACGCAGTACCCCATGCGCACGAGGGTCAAAAGACCCCGTGCGCATGGGGTACCCAGTAACTTTCTGTTGCAACTATCTGAGTACCACAACATACACCCTCGGTTCTTATTAGGTGGTCGGAGTTGGAAGGGTAAGAGAGTAAGGCTCGGAAATGGCATTCCCACACGACATTTATCCACACAAACCCCTCTTAATAGTGCGGTCTTTCCTATGACTCGAAGCAAACCAAAACTAAACCTTCGAAGCGTCGAAAGACAACGCCTTTGTCCTTTTTGAAATGTGGGGTCGCACATCTCCATCGCGGGCACTTAGAACCAATAACATGAGATAAACTTTAGCAACCGATATTAGTTCAACTAACCACATTGTCATCACTCCTAAATAAAGCATAAGTGCCACTAGCACTTTCAATCTCCCCCTTTTTGGTGCATTGATGACAATGTGGTTAGAGCATGGCATAGAGGATAAATAGATAGAAAGCCATGGAACAAATAATGATCATGATAGCTCCCCCTATATGTGTGCCCGAAAACAAGAATGCATCTAGAACACCCATAGGAGGTTCGACCAAGATCATTATTGATAAGTCATGAGATTCAACAAAATAAACCTATAACGGTGCCTAGAACTCATGACACAGTGTGGTGAGCAAATAATGTGAGACCCAATAAGCATAAGAGGATAATGGCAAGGTTCAATAATAAAGCTAGAGTCTCACAACCACACAAACAGAAGGTAAATAAGAGTATCTCAAGCCAACTAAAACCGACCAACAACGAGAAACATGAGGCTTGAGATCTCAACACACCCACGAACGCACACCACACACCACTTCTCCCCCTTTGTCATCAGGACAACAAAAAGGAGACAAATGGCGACACGAGACCCATTAGACAAGAGGAGGAGCACTCGAGGCATCGTCGTCATCATCAAAACGCCACCCGGCCATTGGGAAAGACCGAGCAGTGGCCTCACTGTCGACGTCCTCTGAACCTGGACCGACCTCCTCACCAGCAGCAGCCCTTGCTGCCTTCTGCTCACGCCGAACAAGCTTCTCCTTGTTTATTTCCTTGATCTGACGATGCTGAATCGACTGACACATCTTGAACATGTTGCTCAAGGTCTTGAACAGTGACTTCTTCTCTCCCTTGGCAAAGATGGCCTCAGAGCCAACAGACTTGGACCGACCACGAGGGATCCGTGCAGTAGAGGACATACATGGAGTGTAAGTAGCACGATCCTCAGGCCTAGGGTTGCGCCCCTTCTTGATAGGCACATAGGGAGCAGGAGCAGCTGGAGTCCAGTTGGAGTTGCGCTTGGGAACATAAGTCTTGAAGCTGGCAATGTACTTTGCTGGACAGACGGTCTCAATCAACGCCTGTATGAAAGGAGCATAGATCAAGGACTTGTTCTCTTGTACACACTGACGCAGCTCGTAGTACATGAAATCCAGAACATCCACTTTCTTCTTCTGATGAAGATACACAAAGACATCAAGCATGGAGCTCGAAATGTTATGGGAATCCCCGGCCTTTGGAGTGAGGGTATACCTCAGGATATGGCGCATGGTATCATAGAGGGGCAAGAGGTCTTTGATTGACCCAGTGACAAATGACTTCTCTTGTTTGTAAGCAAAGGCAATCTCATCCTTAGTGCGCTGCCCACTTTCCCGAACAACGCCAAACTCATCAGAAACGGTCTCTTCATCCATGAACGGGTAGGGAATGATCTCGGAGAACTTTTCCATAGGAGCTGAGCACTGATGCGATCCGAACATCCATGTGAGGGTACGAGCAGAATCATTGGAGAAGTACAGAGTGGCAAAGAACTGCATCACTAGATCTTCATTATAGGGGTGGTTGAAGCTGACAAACGGAATCAGACCCAGTCGTCCAAGAGCGGAGTACACACCGGGATACAGATGATCATTGTCGCGCAAACTCTCAGTGTTGACTTGCTTGTGAGGAGCAAACTTCTTTGACTTGGTCATAAGAAGCTCATGATAGACCCTTTGCTGAAACTCATTCTTGAACCGGGGATCCACTCCCATACCAGTGGCAGCAACATACGGATGGCTCTGTCTCTCAGCCTAGATCTATGGCTTGGTCTACTTGACAAGAGGCAAATTCCGGAGGTCACGCCCACCCGGAATGGCTTGCTCCGGACTAGACTCCTCATCCTCTTCTTCATCTTCCTCGCCACGATCATCTTCTTATTCTATCTCATCATCATTTTTGGGATTGGCGTAGTAAACATCATCTTGCGAGACAGATTCTTCCTTAGAATTATCAGAAGCCTCTACAACGGGCCACTTTGAGGCAGCACGGCGAACACGGCCCTGACCTAACCTAGACCCCTGACCCATGCCTTCAGACGGCTGACGACGAGCAATGGTGAAGTCCTTTGATCCTCTTTTTCCATGCTTGCGATGAAGCTCAGACCTCTTGTCAGCGGAGTCTGAAACACACGCAAATACCCAACAACACAAAGCACGAAACACAAATGAGTACAAGTGCAAGATGAATGGCAAGGAGATAGACAACCATCTAGGCAAAAGTTCCTGGATAGCCGTGCACACGGGGGTTTAGACCCCGTGGGCACGGGGGTCCCGTGCGCACGGTACAGGACCGTGGGCACGGGGCCCCGGCGCACGGGGGTCAAACACCCCGTGGACACGGGGGTCTCCTAGTAGCATCCACTACCAGAATGAACTCCGGGAGTGGGTGTAGCAGAGGGACCAGAGGATCTAAGCACTAGACTTCTATCTACAAACTAGTTGAGGCCAAACGAATCTAGGGAGCAAAGAAACCCTAAAGCTAGAGAAAAAGATAGGAACTCAAGGAGATAGACCAAGGAGGCAAGACCAACCAGAGGAGGACCCCATTTGGATGCAGATCCACTGAGGAAGAACCCCGACGAAGCCCAGAGGAGCTCCGGCGAGTGGAGGCAACGCCGGCGGCGCTGGAGGCTTCCTAGGGAGTGGAGGGGGCGAATGGGTGGAAATGAACCCGAGCCCCCCCAGGCCCCACCTCCTCAGGACCAGAAACTGCAGACCCCGTCCGCACGGGATAAGAGAGCCCCGTGCGCATGGGGGTCCCGTGCGCATGGTACAGAGCCCGTGGGCACGGGGGCCCCGTGTGCAGGGTACAGGCCCGTGCGCACGGGGTAATCAGGAACTTTGACATGAGTTGATTTGTTTTAGATACAGGGCTGAGTGTATACTCTTACCCCTACTTCGCAAAGCACTCGGTCTACATTTCTGAATACGTCGCGAGGAAAGACCTATCACTATGGAAAGGGTATATGTGGAGCACTTGTACCAAAAGAGAAGCGAGGAGAACCAAACAAAAAAGGAAAAGAAACAACAAAGCACACAAGCGAAACAAACACGGACACAACCCTCAAGCGAGGGCGGTGGCCGAGGCCACCATGTTTGACTTTACTTGGTATGGCACCGCGAAGATATGAACCTTGGGCCCAAGACCAATACTCATCTTTTAAGCACAAGTACCACCTAAAGTGGCTAATGTGAAAGATTGAGTTTGTTTTATGCACTTCCAAGATAAGATAGCTCATGGGTTGAGCTAGCTCCCCCTAGACATGTGCCTACATCTAAGCATGATAGTACATGAGTATGTGTGTATGAGCAAGAGTTTCATCCGAAGTTACTAATATCCACGATATTTAGCTCATGCCTTAACTCGCGGAATCTTGCTTCGTCAAGGGGCTTGGTGAAAATGTCTGCTAGTTGATTCTCGGTGTTGACATGGAGTAACTCAATGTTTCCCTTGGCCACATGATCTCTAATGAAATGATGATGAATCTCAATATGCTTGGTCTTGCTATGTTGAACCGGATTCTCGGAGATCTTGATGGCACTTTCATTGTCACACCAAAGAGGCACTTTGTCACATTTGACACCATAATCCATCAAAGTTTGCCTCATCCATAATAATTGGGCACAACAACTTCCGGCAGCAATATACTCGGCTTCGGCTGTGGAGAGATATATACAATTTTGATTCTTTGAAGACCAACTTACCAATGACTTCCCTAGAAATTGACATGAACCAGAGGTGGATTTGCGATCAACCTTGTCTCCGGCCCAATCCGAATCCGAGTAACCCATTAACTCAAATGATGATCCCTTGGGATACCAAAGGCCCAAGTTTGGGGTATGAACCAAATATCGAAGGATCCTTTTCACTGCCGAATAGTGGCTCTCCTTAGGAGCGGATTGAAATCTTGCACACATACACACACTCAACATAATATCTGGCCTAGATGCACAAAGGTAAAGCAAGGAACCGATCATAGAGCGATATACCTTTTGATCCACTTCTTTACCATTTGGATCAAGATGAAGTTGACCATTTGTGGCCATGGGTGTCTTCTTTGGACGGATATCTTGCATTTTGAATCTCTTGAGCATGTCTTGGATATAACGAGATTGATTGATGAAGGTTCCGCCTCTCAATTGCTTCACCTGAAAACCGAGAAAGAACTTCAACTCTCCCATCATGCTCATCGCAAATTCCTTAGTCATAAGATTCTCAAACTCAATGTTAATAGCATGGTTAGTTGACCCAAAGATAATATCATCAACATATATTTGGCAGACAAACAACTCTCCTTTTACCCTCTTTGTAAAGAGAGTGGAATCTATTACCCCAATCTGGAACCCTTTCTCGCTTAGGAACGCCGTAAGGTGATCATACCAAGCACGAGGTGCTTGTTTGAGTCCATAGAGTGCCTTATGGAGTTCATAAACGTGAGAGGGATGATCGGGGTCTTCAAAACCAGGAGGTTGCTTGACATACACTAACTCCTTAAGAGGACCATTAAGAAAAGCGCTCTTAACATCCATTTGATATAATTTGAAATCATGACGAGAGGCGTAAGCAAGCAAGATGTGAATGGATTCGAGACGGGCAACAGGGGCAAAAGTTTCACCAAAGTCCAAACCTTCAACTTGGGTGAAACCTTGTGCCACTAACCTTGCCTTGTTCCTTATTACTTGTCCATATTCATCTTGTTTGTTCTTGAAAATCCACTTTGTTCCAATGACATTATGAAATTCCTTGGGTCTTTCTACAAGGGTCCACACTTTTTTGCGTGTGAAGTTGTTGAGTTCTTCATGCATGGCATCTATCCAATTCGGACCGTCAAGTGCATCTTCCACCTTAAGGGGTTCAACACAAGAGACAAATGAGTGATGTTCACAAAAGTTTGCCAAACGTCTACGAGTAGTTACCCCCTTTTTGATGCTTCCGTAGATGTTCTCGGTGAGGTGTTGAAGATGTTTCAGCTTGGCGGCCACTTTTTGCTCTTTGCGGTCAAGATCTTCTTCACTTGGTTTTGGACTTGATGAAGAAGCTTGCCCTTGAGATTGCTTTAACCTTGGAGACACTCTTCTCTTTGCAACCACAGGTTCTTGCTCAGTAGGAAGTGATGACGATGAAGACACATGAGGTTGGGGTTGATCTTGATCATGGTCATGACTTTGAGCTTGATATTGAGCCTCAATGATAGGTTCTTCATTATTCGGAAGAGTTTGCTCTTGATCTTGCTCAGGAATATGAGGGTCTTGATCTTGTTCTTGGAGAGGTTCATTATTTCCCGAAGCACCTTGGACAAGTGGCGTTGGTGATGACTTCCCTTGTGGAGAATCCTCAAGAGGGGCTCTTACTCCTTCTTCTTCTACTTGGACATGGGGTGTTTCTTGTGGGAGAATGTGGCCTATCCCCATTGTCCTTATAGCTTGTGAAGGAGCCTCATCACCTACAACACTAGGAACAATTTTCTCCATGCGGGAGCCGTTATCTTCATCAAACTCCACATTTACCGTTTCCTCAATGCATCCGGTGGATTTATTGAGAACTCGGTAAGCATGAGAGTTTGATGCATATTCAACAAATATGCCCTCATAAGTTCTAGACTCAAATTTAGCTAACCGGGATTTTTTGTTTAAAATGAAACACTTACAACCGAATACCCGAAAGTATTTGACGTTGGGCTTTCTCCCGATTAGGAGCTCATAAGGGGTCTTGTTCTTGAGCTTGCGAAGATAAAGCCGGTTTGAAGCATGGCACGCGGTGTTGATGGCTTCTGCCCAAAGCTTGTATGGTGATTTGTACTCATCAAGCATGGTCCTAGCCATCTCAATAAGAGTCAAATTCTTCCTCTCCGCAACACCATTTTGTTCGGGAGTATATGGTGAGGCATATTGGTGCTTTATCCCCTCTTCACTCAAGAAATCATCCATTGTATAGTTTTCGAACTCAGTGCCATTGTCACTTCGGATTGCCTTGATCTCACAGTTATGTTGACATTGAGCTTCTGGCAAAGTTGATGAAGGTTTCTTGAGTTTCATCTTTAGTCTTGAGAAAGAACACCCAAGTCTATCTTGTGAAGTCATCAACAATGACAAGGCAATATCTCCTTCCTCCCAAACTATCATATGTTGGAGGCCCAAATAGATCCAAATGGATAAGCTCGAGGGGCCTCAAGGTGGTGATGATAGTATTCACTTTGTGAGCTTTTTCATGAAGCTTTCCGGCAATGCAAGCACTACAAGGACGATCTTTGGCAAAAGACACATTGGTTAGTCCAAGAATGTGCTCCCCTTTAAGAGAGCTTGTAAATTTCTCATGCCCACGTGGGCTAGCCTACGGTGCCATAGCCACCCCACGTCGGCCTTGGCCATTAGGCATGTTGCAAGATGAGTTTTCTCTTTCGAGAAATCAACCACGTAAAGGTTGTCTTCAACATGCCCAACGAAGACCACTTTGAGATTGCTTCTCTTAAAGACGGTCACATGGAATTCACCAAAATGTGAATCATATCCGGCACGAGCCAATTGAATAGTTGAAAGTAAATTGTAGTGAAGGGATTGGACAAGCATGACATTTGAAAGAGATGAACCATTAGAGATTACCACCTTGCCCAAACCCAATACCTTGCCCTTGCTATTGTCACCGAAGGAGATGTTCAAAGAGGCCTTGAGTGAATCAACGAACTCCACGAGCATCTCCCTTTCTCCGGTCATATGATTGGTGCATCCACTGTCGATCACCCATTGAGTCCCACCGGAGACATAGTCCTACAATAATCAACCTTTGGTTATAGGTACCCATTTTGCAATGGGTCCTGGTGAGTTAGCAACAAGGATCTTGGAAACCCAAATAGTCCAAGCATAATCATCATAGTTAGTTCCAACAAATTTTGCAAAGGTATAGCCATCATCTCCTCTCATGAGAACATATGATGGATTGTTTTTGCCAGCAAAATTCTTGGGAATGGCCTTGTCCCTAATGACCTTTCCATTACCAACACCCTTCATTTACTTCTCCTTCTCCTTGTGCCCTTCTTGCACAAACACTACCTTTTGGGGAGGAGAAGAAGTCGGACCGATCTTCTTGTTGTTGTTCTTCTTCTTTTTCTTACCACTCTTAGATGCGGGATTAAACCCAACTCCCTCCTTGGCAACACACTCCTTGTGGTTGCTCAAGAGGTCGTTTAGATTTTTCTCCCCTTGGATGCATGATACAAGCCCTTTCTCAATTTGAGCTTTCAACTTCTTATTTTCCTCTTCAAGGAAGGTGCAATCATGAGCAAAGTTAGTAGTACAAGCATCATCATTTAAATCAATATGAGGTACGCAAGTGAGAGCCTTAATGGTTGTAGCTTTAGTTGGGCATAAGACTCGGTGAGGGCAATGAGGTCACCTTTGACAACCTTGGAACTAATCACAAGGAACGCATGCTCCTCAACAAGTCTTGTATGGTCAACTAGAAGCTTTTCAACTCTAATGTTAAGAGTATCTTTATTCTCAAGAGCAAGTTTCAAAGCATCATTTGTTTTAACAAAGTCAATTTGATGAGCAGATAAGGCTTCCTCAAGTGAAGCTCTCATGAACTCTCTTCATTAAGTTCGTGCTCGAGGAGATCAACTCTCTCTTTTTCCTCTATAAGGAGGTTCTCAACGTTCTCAATAAAGTCATCGCGTTCGGCAAATGACTTAAGGAGATCGCCAAAACGAGCACGAGCTTCACCATGAAGAGTTTTCATGAAAGCCATTAAGGATTCCTCATCATTATCCACACCCTCCTCACACTCATCCTCCACTATCTCACATGAGACATTGGGAGTGTAGTTGTCGGGTTTCTTGGGTTTGGACTTTGTTTTTACCTCTTTGGCCATGAGGCACCGATGAGTGAATGGCTTGTCCCCGTTTGGAGAGTCCAAGAGGCCGGTGGTGGAGGAGGTAGTGGCATGCATGGCAAAGGCGGCTGTGCCCACTTGATCATCATCACCATCATCTTCATCCCCAGACATGTATTCTTCATGAAAAAGAGCCTTGTCATCCTTCCTCTTTGCAAACTTGGTGAACTTCTTCTTCTTAAGCACAAGCTTCTCGGACTTGTCTTCACGTCTCTCATATGGACAATCATGAACAAAGTGTCTTGGGCTATCACAATTTTAGCATTTCCTTCGTCCAAAAGATCTTCCTTGAAGATTCCTTCCTTTATTTGCCATGGTCCCGGAGTACTTTTTTACTAAGAGAGCCAAGTCTTCCGCAAAATCATTTGCCAGACACGAGGTGTCATTATCCTCCTCACCTATCTCTTCACTCACTTCTTCCTCCCTTGAGGGTTGGCTCACCACTTTCTTGGCCTTCAAGGCAAGATTGGAGTTCTTGGTTGCTTGAGCTATTGCAAATGTTTTCTTGGACTTGGTTTCCAAAAGAACATGGGTAGAGAAGGTGGAAACAACTTGAGCCGAAGTCAGCTTGTGATAGTCCGGACGTTGATGAACCATCATGACCATGGTATGTTCCGTGAGAACCATAGTATCTATGAACTTGTCCTTGATGAAGTCATCATTTGCCCAAGTGCACCCAAAGGTTCTCAAGTTGAGCACAAGAGACTTCAACCTTCGGTAAACCTCTTCTGCGGACTCACCCTCATTCCTCACAAAGAGATTGACTTCTTGTTTGAGCAAGGCCAACCGAGATCTTTGAATTGCTTCATCTCCTTCAAGAGACTCCTCAAGGCAATCCCAAATTTCCTTTGCGGTTTTGAGAAGAGCAATGGAATCACTATAGTCTTCAGTCACAGTGTTGCGAAGCATGTTGTGTGCGGTAGCATTGAGTTGATCGTCAACTGCTTCCCTTGGAGTGAGATTCATTGGGTCCTTGGTGTTGAATCCATTGACCATAATCCACCAAAATTGAGTTGAAGCACTGCGCATGTGAGACTCCATATCTAGCTTCCACTTAGCAAAGGCATTAGCTTTCAAAGGGGGCGGAGGCCCAACAGGATTAATGCGGGGATGTTGCAAGGGTTGAGGAGAGTAAAAGGGTTCCACGGCATTGTACTTGGGAACTTGAGTACGAGCCGGAGAAGCAAGAGGTTCCCTCGAGTCATCCGCATCATGAACTTCATTTGGATTAAACGAGTTTGATGCGGACGTTGATGGCTTTAAGCGGGCATAAATTTCCTCCTTGACCAAGGCTCAAACCTCTTTCAACATAGAGACTTTGAGGTCCGTAAACATTGAAAGAAGATCGGCCGCGGTCAAGGGGACATTCGGGTTAGTAGGAGCGGCGGGAGCAACGACGGGAGCACCAAGTGTCTCGGTCGCGGCAGGGGGTTGGTTTTGACCATCCTCCGCAACGGGTAAGCCACCTCCCTCATTCGCCAGATCGACCATATCCTCTAAGGTTGTAAAACCTTATATTAGAGCACAAGGCTCTAATACCAATTGAAAGGATCGATACGGTCGACTAGAGGGGGGTGAATAGGAGACTACAAATTTTAATCTTTCTTGTAGATTTTAAGGCTTAGCGGATAAAAGAGTTCACTAGATATGCAACTAGGTGAATGCAACCTATATGACAAGCAAGCTCCAAGATAAAAATGCTAGGCAACAAACTACTTAGCAAGCCAATAAGCATACAACAACAAGGAAAGGTGCGGGAAATGATTAACCACAAGTGAGATGAGAACGCGGATTTTAACCCGAAGTTCACTCTTCCTTGGGGAAGAGCTAATCTCCGTTTGGAGCGGTGCCGGAGCCAAAGCTTGCGGAACGCCACCAAAGGCTCACCGTATTCTCCTTCGAGTCACCCCCAACGGATGAGCCTCGAAACACTCGGGGTTGGTCTTGAAGGCGACCACCACACCTTTACAAACTTCTCCGGAGCACACCACAAGCAAGGAAGCTTCCGGAGGAACCTCTAGCCGCCTAGGAGCCCAAGCTCCAAGAGTAACAAGTCAATGAGGAAGAAATGTTGCGGGAAACGCGATTTGGTTTGGTCAAGATGTAGATCGGGTCTTGCTCTCCCAATCCCCAAAGTTTCAACAAGTTTGGGTGGAGGGATTGAGAGTATTGAGCAAAAGGGGGTGTAGCAATGGTGGAGCTCAACAAGACATTAGGATTAAAGGTTGGAGGAGGAAGAAGGGCCTTTATATAGTGTTCAGGGGCTGGTGGGGATTTCTGCCTGTTGGACCCCATGCGCATGGGCTAAGTCAGCCCTGTGCGCACGGGGTACTCAGAGACAATCACGCCACCCCATGCGCACGGGGGTCAAAAGACCCCGTGCGCACGGGGTACCCAGAGAGTTACGCAGTACCCCGTGCGCACGGGGGTCAAAAGACCCCGTGCGCACGGGGTACCCAGTAACTTTCTGTTGCAACTATCTGAGTACCACAGCATACACACTAGGTTCTTATTAGGTGGTCGGAGTGGGAAGGGTAAGAGAGTAAGGCTCGGCAATGGCATTCCCACACGACATTTATCCACACAAACCCCTCTTAATAGTGCGGTCTTTCCTACGACTCGAAGCAAACCAAAACTAAACCTTCGAAGCGTCGAAAGACAACGCCTTTGTCCTTTTTGAAATGGGGGGTCGCACATCTCCATCGCGGGCACTTAGAACCAATAACTTGAGATAAACTTTAGCAACCTATATTTGTTCAACTAACCACATTGTCACCACACCAAAATAAAGCATAAGTGCCACTAGCACTTTCAATATATATCCAATTGGATGTAAGTTAGCATGAATTATTATTGTTGACATCACCTAAAGGTGAATACGTTGGGAGGCAACACAATAAGCCCCAATCTTTCTTAGTGTCCGGTTGAAACTCCATAACCACAAGTATAGCATGAGTGTTAGCAATTATAGAAGACTACATGATAGTTGAGTATGTAGACTTGCTGAAGGGCTCTATTCTTGACTCTTTCTGATGTTATGATAAATTGAAATTGCTGCAATGACTGAGATTATAGTTTGTTAGTTCCCAATGAAGTTTCTGAACCATACTTGACATTGTGAATTGATCGTTACTTGAGCATAAGAAATTACATGATAAAATCTACATATGTTGTTGTTGTAAGAATGATCATGATGCCCTCATGTCCGTATTTTATTTTTATCGACACCTCTATCTCTAAACATGTGGACATATTTTTTGATATTGGCTTCCGCTTGAGGACAAGCGAGGTCTAAGCTTGGGGGAGTTGGTACGTACATTTTGCATCATGCTTTTATATCAATATTTATTGCATTATGGGCTGTTATTACACATTATATATCAATACTTATGGCTATTCTCTCTTATTTTACAAGGTTTACCATGAAGAGGGGGAATGCCGGCAGCTGGAATTCTGTATGGAAAAGGAGCAAACATTGGAAACCTATTCTGCACTACTCTAAAAATCCTGAAAATCCATGGAACTTATTTTTGGAATTAAATAAGAATTATTGAGCGAAAGAAACACTAGAGGGGGCCCACACCCTGGCCATGAGGGCGGGGGCGCGCCCCCTGTCTCCTGGGCCCCCTAGTGGCCCTCCGGTGCCCATCTTCTCCTATATGAAGGCTTTTACCCTGGAAAAAATCGTGGGCAAGCTTACGGGACAAAACTCCTCCGCCACGAGGCAGAACCTTGGCGGAACCAATCTAGAGCTCCGGGGAAACTTCCCTCCGGGAGGGGGAAATCATCACCATCATCATCACCAACGATCCTCTCATCGGGAGGGGTCAATCTCCATCAACACCTTCACCAGCACCATCTCCTCTCAAAACCCTAGTTCATCGCTTGTATCCAATCTTGTATCAAAACCACAAATTGGTACTTGTGGGTTGCTAGTAGTGTTGATTACTCCTTGTAGTTGATGCTAATTGGTTTACTTGGTGCAAGATCACATGTTCAGATCCTTAATGCATATTAATACTCCTCTGATTATGAACATGAATATGCTTTGTGAGTAGTTACGTTTGTTCCTGAGGACATGGGTGAAGTCTTGCTATTAGTAGTCATGTGAATTTGGTATTCGTTTGATATTTTGACGAGATGTATGTTGTCTCTCCTCTAGTGGTGTTATGTGAACATCGACTACATGACACTTCACCATTATTTGGGCCTAGAGGAAGGCATTGGGAAGTAATAAGTAGATGATGGGTTGCTAGAGTGACAGAAGCTTAAACCCTAGTTTATGCGTTGCTTCGTAAGGGGCTGATTTGGATCCATATGTTTAATGTTGTGGTTAGGTTTACCTTAATACTTCTTTTGCAGTTGCAGATACTTGCAATAGGGGTTAATCATAAGTGGGATGCTTGTCCAAGTAAGGGCAGTACCCAAGCACCGGTCAACCCACATATCAAATTATCAAAGTATCGAACGCGAATCATATGAGCGTGATGAAAACTAGCTTGACGATAATTCCCATGTGTCCTCGGGAGCTCTTTTCTCATTATAAGAAATTGTCCAGGCTTGTCCTTTGCTACAAAAAGGATTGGGCCACCTTGCTGCACTTTATTTACTTTCATTGCTTGTTACCCATTACAATTTATCTTATCACAAAATTATCAGTGCTTGCAGAGAAAACCTTACTAAAAAACGCTTATCATTTCCTTCTGCTCCTTGTTGGGTTCGACACTCTTACTTATCGAAAGGACTACGATATATCCCCTACACTTGTGGGTCATCAGTGGGTTGTGCCCACCTCGGGTGCCCCCTGGACCGACTCTTTGCTCTATAAATACCCCAATATTCCAGAAACCCTAGAGGAGATGACGAAATTTTCATACAGCTACCGCAGAGTCCAGAACCATGAGATCAAATCTAGACACCATCACGGAGGGGTTCACCACATCCATTGGTGCCTCTCCGATGATGCATGAGTAGTTCTTTGTAGACCTTCAGGTCCGTATTTAGTAACTAGATGGCTTCCTCTCTCTCTCTTGATTATCAATACAATGGTCTCTTGGAGATCCATATGATGTAAGTCTTTTGGCGGTGTGTTTGTTGGGATCTGATGAACTTCGAGTTTATGATCAGTTATATCTTTTTATATCCATGAAAGTTATTTGAGTTCTTTGATCTCTTATATGCGTGATATCTTATAGCCTCATATTTCTTCTCCAATATTAGGGTTTTGTTTGGCCAACTTGATCTATTTATCTTGCAATGGGAAGAGGTGCCCGGTAGTGGGTTCGATCTTACGGTGCTTGATCCCAGTGACAGAAAGAGAACCGACACGTATGTATCGTTGCTACTAAGGATAAAAAGATGGTATCCATATCTACCGCAATAGATAAACGGATCTTGTTTACAGCATGTCATCGTTCTTATTGCATTACTCCATTTTTCCATGAACTTAATACACTAGATGCATGCTGGATAGCGGTCGATGTGTGGAGTAATAGTAGTAGATGTAGGCAGGAGTCGGTCTACTAATCTTGGATGTGATGCCTATGTAATGATCATTGTCTGGGTATCGTCATGATTATTTGAAGTTCTATCAATTTCCCAACAGTAATTTGTTCACCCACCGTTTGCTATTTTTCTCGAGAGAAGCCACTAGTGAAACCTACGCCCCCCAGGTCTTCTTTCTCATATATTTGCCTTGCGATCTACTTTTCGTTGCGTTTATTTTCAGATCTATTAAACCAAAAATACAAAAATACCTTGATGCAATTTATTTGTTCCGCGTTCTATTTATCCCATCTACAAATTTACCTCACGTCCTTCGCCTATCTTGAGGTGCCGTACCCCGAAAGGGACTGACAACCCCTTTAACATGTCGGGTTGCGAGGTGTTGTTATTTGTGTGTAGGGGTTGTCTATATTGTGTTGCTTGATTCTCCTACTGGTTCGATAACCTTGGTTTCATATCTGAGGGAAATACCTACCGCCGTTGTGCTGCATCATCCCTTCCTCTTTGGGGAAATATCGACGTATCTTGAAGCGACATCAAAAGGAATTTCTGGCGCTGTTGTCGGGGAGGATCTTCAACATCAACCAGGTTCCTAATCAAAAATTTCATCTCCTTGCAATTTACATTATTCACCATTTGCCTCTCGTTTTCCTCTCCCCCACTTCACAAAAATTTGCCATTTTTATTCGCCTTTTTCCGTTCGCTGTTTTCTCGTCAGATGTCTTCTTTGCTTGTGTGCCACATGTCTTCTATTTGCTTGCATATTTTCTTGCTAAATTTCTCTTGATGTGGATCCTCATCGACTTGCTAATCTTTTCAAGAGATCCAATTATCATGAACAAATTGCTAGTGATTTGCATACACTAGATTATCTTTATGAAGTTTTGCTTGAGATTCGTGAATCTGAAAATTGTGTCGAAGGAATTTATGAAGTGGTTCATGATAGCTCTTTGAATGAAAAGCATGATTCCAATGATTTTATCGTAAATACTATGAATGTCAATGTGCTAATAATATGCAAAACCCCAAACTTGGGGATGCTAATTTTGCTATGTCTAGTACTTGTTGCAATGATCATGATTGGGGTGATTCTTCCTTGAAAACTTATTTAAGCCCCATGATGCATATGAGATTGATAATATTGTTTGCAATATTATTGAAAGTGGGTTTGGAAGAGTGTCAACTTTACATCCCACATATTTGGAGAATGTTCAATCTTATGATTTTTTTGATAAAAGTGGGTTTGGAGAGGTCATGACTTTAGTTAATGTTAATCCCACTATTTTGGAAGAGTGACAACTTCGCATGCATGTGGATCATGTTGAGAATATGTTATGTGATAGTTATTTTGTTAAATTTGCTTATGATCCTACATGTAATTATTATGAGAGAGGAAAATATGGTTGTAGAAATTTTTATGTTACTAAATTACCTCTCATTATGTTGAGATCGTCAATGTTTTATTCCTCTTCTTTGGATACTAGATGATGCCCCGCGCGTTGCGGCGGGAATTTATAACACATGATGTTAAGAAAATAAGTGTAAACCTATGGAGTTATATAATATATGATGGTATTGAAAATTTTAGATACCAAATAAATGGCTGGCGTCCAACTCATACTTTCATAATCATATCACAATAATATAAGTGTAATGATGAATAATTACCGAGCATATGTCCTTAGGCAAATTGACTATAGTTAAACAAAATTTCTATATTGCCCTATACTGCCAGCCATAATCTCCTTTTAACTTCTGATTAGTAATCTCCGTTTCACTTCTCATTAGTAAACAACAAGCATGCTCTTATGAATAACTCTGATGGTCTGACATGTAAACTTGACAATATCAAGTATAATTATGAAATGAGTAATGTTCTGGATTCTTGGTCCATTTAGTCCTAGGAAAAACTACAATCGTTGCTATTTCATGTCTACACCATCCAAAATAACAATGAAGAGATGGCGCAAATCCAATATCTCATGGTGAATTGGTTGAACAGAACATGTTCAGAAACAACAACAGGATCCTTAACCTTATCAAACGTCAAATGCTCATGATTCCACATCAGCAACAAATTTTAGATCAAATCTTGCAATGAGGATAGAGTAGAATAGCAAAACATGGCTGGGGATAATATGAATAAAGTAAAAAAGAAGAAATTCATTAGGAAATAATAATATTGTCTATATTCTAATGGAAGGAATTGAAGAGAGAATGGACTCACTGAGGCATCAAGGCTATGGATCTTGCCACGACAAAAGCTAGCGACCGCTGATTTCATCATCAGGGCTAGACAGAACTCATCTAGAATCGCGGGCTCATAGCCTCGTCATCCTTGAAGGCGTCTACCTGGATTCATATAAGGTGAACAATTGGTCCGGCAATGGGCGTGATGCACACGGGATGGGAGCGCCATCACGGGCTGCACTCAGCTGAACCACTGTTGCCTGGTGCATGGTGGTGAAGGTGAGAGGAGCACAGTCAAGACGCGTCGGTGCCAATAAGGGTTCGCCGCCACTGCAGGCAGTATTCTAACCTTCTGCAAAGATGAGGCATCCGCCACTGTGGGCAGTATTTTGACCTTCTGTCGAGAGAGAGACAGAGAGAGAGAGAGAGAGAGAGAGAGAGAGAGAGAGAGATGGAAGGTGAGAAGAATCCATGGCGATTTTTCGAGCGAATCTGTGGAGATTGATTCGATGAGGGAGATGAAGGAACTTCTAGGATGAAAGGTCATTAGTCGGGATGAAAGGTCAAATAACTTTAACTGTCCTCCCCCGTGTTAATACTCCCATCATAATTAAATATGTTTCCCCATCTTCCTTCCGTGTT
Source organism: Triticum dicoccoides (assembly GCF_002162155.2). NCBI lineage: Eukaryota > Viridiplantae > Streptophyta > Magnoliopsida > Poales > Poaceae > Triticum > Triticum dicoccoides. The sequence continues at coordinate 526,491,862 of NC_041391.1, read as the reverse complement.
AATAGCTACAAGAGTATTTGCATGTGATCCTATATTGAAGGCTGCCCGTAGAACCACTGCATGATCGTGTCAATTTAGCGATCCTATATTGATGACTGTTGCATGCGGGCTGGGTGGATAGAAAATTGCTGAGGTGGCAGAGCACGTGCGCTGAGAGAGAGACAAAGCAGATGATTGGTTGGTGTTTGCAACTGAAGACTGATGTGGCAAATATGGTGATGTGGACAGTGTGCATGTAGAGAGAATTGCTATAGTGGGGATCAACTTCTTAAGAATGTAAGATGTTAGATGTTTCTTGTCTTGATAATTTGTTTGCTTATAAAATTCCTATGCGTAGGAATTATGTTAGACTTAAATGTGTTTGTCTTATGTTTCATGATGCTCTCTTTGTGTTCAATTCTTATCTTTTGTATGAGCATCGTTGAAACCTTATGCCTAGCTAGGGGCGTAAAACGATAGCGCTTGTTGGGAGGCAACCCAATGAATAAAATTTATTTTTTATTTTTGCTTTCTGTTCTTGAGTGTTAGCACAATTATGCTACAGTTATGATTGTGTTTTTTGTGTTTTAATTAGTGTTTGTGCCAAGTAAAGCCTTTAGGATCTTCTGGGGTGATAGTTGTTTGATCTTGCTGAAAAAGACAGAAACTTTGCGCTCACGAAAATAATTATAATAAATCACATAAAAGAGCTTTTGCCCTGATTCATTTTTCAGAAGATTAATACACAAATTATTCTGGTCTTCCTAATTTGTTAGAATTTTTGGAGTTACAGAAGTATTCGAAAGTTGCAGATTACTACAGATTCTTCTGTTTTGACAGATTCTGTTTTCTCTGTGTTGTGTGCTTATTTTGATGGCTCTATGGTTTTCTTTGATGAGTTTTTGCCATAGAAAAGTTGGAATACAGTAGATATAATACAAAAACATAATAAGAATTGGTTTGACACCGCAATTATAGTAGTGGTTTGCTTTCTTTTACTAATGGATCTCACAAGGGTTTTGTTGAGTTTTGTGTGATTGAAGTTTTCAAGTTTTGGGTTATTTTACGATAGATGAAAGAAGGATAGAAGAGCCTAAGCTTGGGGATGCGCCATCATGCCAATCTATTTCCAAGAATGAGCAACCAACTAAGCTTGGGGATGCCCCCGAGTGGCATCCCCTCTTTCTTCTAACGACCATCGGTATTTTACTCGAGACTATATTTTTATTCGTCACATGATATGTGTTTGGCTTGGAGCATCTTGTATGATATGTGTCTTTGCTTGTTTTATTTTGTGTTTTAAGTCATAAATCCTTTCTAGACACACCTATTTGAGAGAGCCAAAATTGTGCCATGACTTGTTAGAATTGTGCTCTATGCTTCACTTAAATTTTTATGAGCAATGGACTTGCTCTAGTGCTTCACTTATATCTTTTTGAGCACGGTGTGCTTAGTATTTTTGAAGAAATGCTCTCTTGCTTCACTTAGATTTATTTGAGAGTTAGTAAAATTTTGAAGAAATTCTCTCTTGCTTCACTTAAATAATTTTGAGAGAAAGAAAATATGTTATGCTCATGATCTTCACTTATATTTGTTTGAGCTTATGAAAAGCAACACATGAAAATTAGTCCCAAAGTGATAGATATCCAAGAAGGATAAAGAAAGAAAGAAAATATGTCATGAAGATCATTGGACAAAATAAACTTGATTCTTAGTAATAGTTTTGAGATATGATGGTGTGATATGTGAGTTATGTTGATGAGTAATTGTGCTCTAGTAAGAATATTGGTGTTAAGGTTTGTGATTCCCTATGCATGCACGAAAGTTAATAATCATGCAATGAAAATTATATCCTACCTATGGTGCATTATTCGGTGTTAATTATGCTTAATGCTTGCTTATGAGATTATGCGTTTCTTGGTTGGTTGCTTCTCAATCTTTTTGCTAGCCTTCATTTTGCACCAAGTAGGACCTCTACTTGTGCATCCAAAATTCTTTAAACCAGTTTTGCCACATGAGTCCACTATATCTACCTATATGCGGTATTCTTTTTCCGTTTTAAGCAAATTTGCATGTGCCATCTCTAATTTTCAAAATGAACTTCTCTTTTGTGTGTTTGTTTCGCTCGCGGAACGGTAACGGGTAGCTAATATTTTCCATGCTAGATGTGTTATTCTCACGATAAGTGTTTATTCACTTGTCATTGCACGAGAGTAAGGCAAAGGTATTAGGTATGCCCAGTCCCGAAATGCAAAAATGAATTTCCTTTATGTTATCAAATAATAAATTCCTTGTAAAGTGTTGGTATGGAGGGCACCCGTGGATACGGCTAGCCATGGAAAGTGAAAGTTATGGTGGCAAAAGGAATAAAATTTATTTTCTGTTTGGGAACTGCCTATGATATATCTAGCATGGAAAGTGTTGGGATGCTCCAAGTCGTTTTCGTTGGTGGGATAGATACACCTCCCAAAATGTTTTTATCTCTATTTTTTTCACTTTGAGCTCTGGCACCTCTACAAATCACTACTTCCCTCTGCGAAGGGCCTTTCTTTTACTTTATGCAATTTTTATTTTTGAAATTGAGTCTCCATCCTCTCTTATAAAAGCACCAACTAGGGGACAATATGATCGTACTTAAGTATTGCGTGTAGCTAATATTCGAGTGTGTTTCATGAATGGATCAATGTTTGAGCATGATGGGCTAGGGATAACTTGTTTTAATGTAGATATTTTGAAAGACATGGTCACTTGTTAATATGCTTGAGTATCTAAATCATTATGTCAAAACTAGACTATTGCTTTGAATCACATAAAATTCCAAATGTCCATGCTATGAAGAAAAGAACATGATATGACATGATAAACAACACTCCACATCAAAAATTCTGTTTTATCACTTACCTACTCGAGGACGAGCAGGAGTTAAGCTTGGGGATGCTGATACGTCTCCAACGTATCTATAATCTATTATTATTATTACATGCTATTTTATTATTAATCTTGGATGTTTTATAATCATTATATAGTCATTTTATATCATTTTTTGGTACTAACCTATTGACATAGTGCCAAGTGTCAGTTGTTGTTTTCTACATGTTTTTTACATTGCAGGAATTCAATATCAGACGGAGTCCAAATGGCACGCCAATTTATGATGATTTTTTTGGGCCAGAAGGAACACAACGGGCCCTGGTTGCACTTGGGGGGAGTCCCGAGGAGGGGACAACCCACCAGGGCGCGCCAGGAGGCCCAGGCGCGCCCTGGTGGGTTGTGCCCACCTCGAGTGCCCAGTGGACCGACTCTTTGCTCTATAAATACCCCAATATTCCAGAAACCCTAGAGGAGTCGATGAAATTTTAATCCAGCCACCGCAGAGTCTAGAACCACGAGATCCAATCTAGACACCATCACGGAGGGGTTCACCACTTCCATAGGTGCCTCTCCGATGATGCGTGAGTAGTTCTTTGTAGACCTTCGGGTCCATAGTTAGTAGCTAGATGGCTTCCTCTCTCTCTCTCTCTCTCTCTCTCTTGATTATCAATACAATGGTCTCTTGGAGATCCATATGATGTAAGTCTTTTGGCGGTGTGTTTGTTGGGATCTGATGAACTTCGAGTTTATGATCAGTTATATCTTTTTATATCCATGAAAGTTATTTGAGTTCTTTGATCTCTTATATGTGTGATCTCTTATAGCCTCGTATTTCTTCTCCGATATTTGGGTTTTGTTTGGCCAACTTGACCTATTTATCTTGTAACGGGAAGAGGTGCCCGGTAGTGGTTCGATCTTACGGTGCTTAATCCTAGTGACAGAAAGGGAACCAACACGCATGTATCGTTGCTACTAAGGATAAAAATACGGGATCCATATCTGCCGGAATAGATAAACGGATCTTGTCTACATCATGTCATCGTTCTTATTGCATTACTCCGTTTTTCCATGAACTTAATACACTAGATGCATGCTGGATAGCAGTCGATGTGTGGAGTAATAGTAGTAGATGCAGGTAGGAGTCGGTCTACTAATCTTGGACGTGATGCCTATGTAACAATCATTGCCTGGATATCGTCATGATTATTTGAAGTTCTATCAATTGCCAACAATAATTTGTTCACCCACCGTTTGCTATTTTTCTCGAGAGAAGCCACTAGTGAAACCTACAGCCCCCGGGTCTTCTTTCTCATATATTTGCCTTGCGATCTACTTTTTCCTTGCGTTTATTTTCAGATATATTAAACCAAAAATACAAAAAATACCTTGCTGCAATTTATTTGTTCCGCGTTATATTTATCCCATCTACAAATTTACCTCACGTCCTTCGCCTATCTTGAGGCGCCGTACCCCGAAAGGGATTGACAACCCCTTTAACACGTCGGGTTGCAACATGTTGTTATTAGTGTGTAGGGGCTGTTTACGTTGTGTTGCTTGGTTCTCCTACTGGTTCGATAACCTTGGTTTCATATCTGAGGGAAATACTTACCGCCGTTGTGCTGCATCATCCCTTCCTCTTTGGGGAAATACCAACATAGCTTCAAGCGACATCAGGCTCTTCGGGGAAGATTCTGAACAGTGTCAGCCGGGAGGCACAAGACGGCCATCAAGCCATCCGGCGTAGATCAAACAGTACCAAATTTAAATAAAATCTTGTGACCCCAATTTAGTTTTCAGTCAAGAGACATGTGACCACTCTCATACCTTACTGTTGAACTCTTAGGGGATTTCTTCAGATCAGAGATATTTGTCGTTCTTAACATTATGTGTTTTCTGCATCTTCAGACACAATGTCTTCCTTCTCACCGCAGCTGCTCCAACAAGGGAAGCATACACCAGAAGGGAGCTATATTCTCCACTCAATAGTCCCCTGCCTCAAATGTGCGTGCCCGACATGGACAGCCACAACAATTGCAGGGCCATCGACAAGTCAGCAGATGATGCTCACTCCTATGGATGGCGGACAGATAGATTGTACCCTCATCTTACTTTTGTGCAACATTTATGGCTTTGTTATTCATCTAAGCATGGAAAATAGATTATCACATGTCACTGTATATTCATGCTGATCTCTTAAGAGTCTTGTTCAGGAGTTAACGTTGTTCCATAGTTCAGATAAGAGACTTGTTCAGGAGGTAACGATGTTCCATAGTTATCATCCATCAGCCATTGCTATCCCACAGGATGGTGATTATACCACTTCCAGGATTACTTATGTTGTTGTTCTTTAATACTTTTGTGTGCCATCTAGTTAATCTCGAGTACAAACAATACTTATTTTGTAGCTTTCATCTGTGTTCTCCCTTTAGTTTTTAAGACCTGTTGCTTCTAGTTATGTCCAGTGCTACTATTTATGTCGTCTCCTACAGGCACTCATTACATAAATCTAACTAGTAGTTGTCTTCCATGCATGTCGGATATAATTGCACACACTGATATATCCACAAGAATCTCCCGGAGCAATGTGACGGCCAACAAACTTGACGTCAATGATAACCAATATGATGGAACTTGTATATGTAGTTCTTTAGAAGACTTGCTGAAAGATGATGAATCCTACTCATCCCATAAGGTCCTTGCTCTAACTTCCCCCGTGATATGGGTACTGTTGGAGATATGCCCTAGAGGCAATCATGTATGATGATATTTCCTATGTGTTTATGAATAAAGATAGTCCTTGGACATTATCAATCATGTGTATCAGCAAGTACGTGACTTGTTTGTGGGACTATGCATTGTATGATGACTGTCCTAAAAGGTCCCTAGTCGAAAGGGCTGTGTGGACGCGCAACCGACTAGACTAGCATATGACACAGCCGATGGCTCGGTCTCACTAGCCATGGAGCATTGGATGCTAACCGGATAATATGGACTTGGAAAGGTCTAGTCGGATTCAACGTAGTTAGATCCGAGTCGAGATAAGGTCCGAGTCGGACAGACCCAACTATGAGACGCAGCGATATGTCATCTGTGAGTCTCTAGTACAACAAATGTTCTATGTCCTAAGACCTGAGCTGATGCATGTACTCGGGATGGTGACAGACTTGCTTTGGGCCGACCAAACGCTACTCCGTGACTGGGTAGTTACAAAGGTAGGTTTCGGGTTTGTCCAGTCCCATGCTGCGAGACATGGTCAAGCAAGATGGGATTTGCCCCTCCGATCAGGAGAGATATACTCTGGGCCCCTCGTGTGATCCGACCAGGATAAGCATGGCCATGCGACAGGGATTATGAGATAATACGGTTTGTAGTCGGTATCACTGGAACAAGAAAGAGGTCGGGCAAGCACAAGGATGACAGTCTCGCCTTGAGCCTGACAACATATAGCGTGTGGCAAAGGGAACAGAAGTGTGACACGTTGTACAGGTTCGCCTAACCAGCTTCATAGTCTGCTTGGTGGTCGGCACGCCTTGCTAGAGGCCGCTACCAACCGTGCAGGTCAGAGGTGATTCGAGCTGCGACGAAGCTGACTTGAACCTAAGGGGTCGCACGCTTAAGGGAAGGAACCTACGAGGTCGGATCCGAGGACACTGTCGGATGTGATCCGAGCTGTATTCAGATTGTGTTTGAGTAGACATGTGGGCTTTAGGGTCCGTGCGAGGCCCAAGTGTTGAGCCCGCGACGGACGCCTATATAAAGTGGAGGTGCGGCACACTCATGGGGTTGATCGCTTTGGCATTGCGACTAGGGTTTGCATGTGTTGCGAATAGCCACCTCCACTCGCCACCGGTTGTGTAATCGGACCTAGCAGTCCGCCGCACTATGTTCCTCCTGCGCGCATGGATATCGTTAGAGGCGGTGCACTTGCGCCGCTCCGGTGAACAAATGTGGGATCGGATGACCGGCTGTTCGAGGGAGATTGGACGAGGAGGAGACGATCCACGTGAACGCGCTGTCCCAACTCTTCTTCCGCTGGACGGCATTGCGCGTCTAGTGGTAATGAACTGTGATCCATCTCCAGTAGCATGTTCCTATTATTCTGCGCGTAGGAAATTTTAATTTGCAGTCGACGCACCCTACCGTAGATCCCAACAGGTACAACATGCATATAATGTCCTGGAGTGCATCTACTCTATTGCAATGCCATGTGCTTAGCCTGCTGATCATGCATGTAAATATGTCATTGATACGTCTCCAACATATCTATAATTTTTTATTGTTCCATGCTATTATATTATCTGTTTTGGATGTTTTATATGCATTAATATGCTATTTTATATTATTTTTGGGACTAACTTATTAACCTAGAGCACAATGCTAGTTCTTGTTTTTTTCCTTGTTTTTGAGTTTCGCAGAAAAGGAATACCAAACTGAGTCCAAAGGAAATGAAACCTTTGCGATGATTTTTCTTGGACCAGAAGACAACCAGGAGACTTGGAGATGAAGTCGGAGGAGCCACGAGGCGGCCACAAGCATGGAGGGCGCGCCCCCACCCTTGTGGTCCCCATGACCCTCTTGACCTAATTCTTTCGCCTATATATTCCCATATATCCCCAAACCACCAGAAGCATCCACGAAAAAACTTTTCCGCCGCCGCAACCTTCTGTACCCATGACATCCCATCTAGGGACCTTTTCCGGCACCCTGCCGGAGGGGGATTCGATCACGGAGGGCTTCTACATGAACTCTATTGCCCTTCTGATGAAGCGTGAGTAGTTTACCACAGACCTACGGGTCCATAGCTAGTAGCTAGATGGCTTCTTCTCTCTCTTTGATTCTCAATACCATGTTCTCTTTGATGTTGTTGGAGATCTATTCGATGTAATACTTTTTTGCGGTGTGTTTGCTGAGATCCGATGAATTGTGGATTTATGATCAACTTATCTATGAATATTATTTGAATCTTCTCTGAATTCTTATATGCGTGATTTGATATCTTTGTAATTCTCTTCGAACTATCGGTTTAGTTTGGCCAACTAGATTGGTTTTTCTTGCAATGGGAGAAGTGCTTAGCTTTGGGTTCAGTCTTGCAGTGTCCTTTCCCAGTGAAAGTAGCACAACAAGGAACATATTGTATTGTTGCTATCGAGGATAAAAATATGGGGTTTTCATCATATTGCTTGAGTTAATTCCTCTACATCATGTCATCTTACTTAATGCATTACACTGTTCTTTATGAACTTAATACTCTAGATGCAGGCAGGAGTCGGTCGTTGTGTGGAGTGATATTAGTAGATGCAGAATCATTTCGTTCTACTTGACACAGATGTGATGCCTATATTCATGATCATTGCCTTAGATATCATCATAACTTTGTGAAAGTGCGTTACATCGACTAGAGGGGGGTGAATAGGCGATTTTTATGAATTCTTCACTGAGGAATTTTAGGGTGAGGAAATTCCTAAGCGAAGAACCACTTGCAGCGGAACAAGTACTCAGGTATAAACATAACAGAGCAACAACATAGTCATCATGATAAAATGAAAGGCAAACACAGAGTACAGAAAGCGTAAACACGGGATAAGCGGGATGAAGACAAAACAGACTAAAGAAATAGGATTGAGGAATTAGAGACAATCTTCAGTCAAAGTCTTCAAACAGTAATGATCAGGTTCATCAACACATAACTGAGGAAATGAAAGGGTTGAGGAAATAGAACCGGTAGGCTTGGTGAAGACAAAGATTTGGTAGACCAGTTCCAACTGCTGTGACAGTTGTACGTCTGGTTTGAGCGGCTGAGTATTTAAACTCGAGGACACACAGTCCTCACCATATTCTCCTTGAGCTAGATCACACAAACCTCGCCCAACAGTAGTGGTAAGTCTTCACAGGTGACTTCCAAACCTTCACAGACTTGGTCACTAGGCAATCCACAATTCCTCTTGGATGCTCAGACCATGATGGCTAGCCGTCTGGAGGATACAAAGTCCTCAAAGGTAACAAGCGTTGGTTCCACACAGGTACAATCTCTTCACTGATGCTCAATCACTTTGGGGTTTGTAGGTTTGGGTTTTCCTCACTTGATGATTTTCGCTCAAAGTCCTCGGAGGATGGGATGCTCTCAAATGACAAGTGTCAGTTTCTCTCGGAGCAGCCAACCAGCTAGTGGTTGTAGGGGGCGGCTATTTATAGCCTAGGGAGCAGCCCGACATGATAAGACATAAATGCTCTTGGCTGATATGACCGTTAGGTGGTAGGATATTTTGGAACAGCTGGCGCGCAGCTCAGCAACGGTCGTATATTTGAGGTTCGAATTCCCCAAGGCTATCATGTTCCTCACTGTGTAGGCAATCCGCACTGGCGAATTCCTAACTCCTCAGTCAGAACAAATTCCTCAGAGACCAGAAGATCTTCGTCTCTGTCACTGAAGAAATTGACTGAACTGATATGAGATTTCCAATGGCTTCACTCGAAGGATTGGGTAGGTGTAGGATTTTGAGATGAGCATCACTGAGAAATTAGTTTCCTTAGTATTACCTCGACCCCCTTTAACAGTACGGTGTTTCCTATGACTCGAGAAAGAGAAAATGAAACTACATAAACAAACGTCTTCATGCTTCAGATTCCTCACATGAATATCAAAGTCTTCAAGGTCACACCAATTTCTTCACTTTCAAAGTCTCCAGGAGAACCAAAGTCTTCAGCCGAAGACATTCATTTTTAGGGGTTGACTTTTACTGTTAATATCAAACTCCTCATTGACTTATAGAGCCTGTGTACACTCACAAACATATCAGTCCCTTAACCTATAAGTCTTCAATACACCAAAATCACTAAGCGGCACTAGATGCACTTACAATCTCCCCCTTTTTGGTGATTGATGACAATATAGGTTAAGTTTTCAACGGGGACAAACATATGAATTAAAAGTACTCAATATTGCGGAATTTGATTGCAAGATATAGAAGGACTCCCCTTGAAGATGTGCATAGTGAGGAATTTGCTTTTGAAGCAATGCACATTTAAAGAGTAGAATCATGGAGATCTACCCCTATATCTTGTAATTCATACACGCATTTAACATATAGAATGAAGAATTTGAAATGCATGATGAAATATGGTGACTGATGTGATTCAGCATGCGTGCATAGCATTAATGAGGAAATAGCATGCAGAAAAATAGAGCAAAGGTATCAGGTCACCATCGGACTTAAGTTTAAAACTCAATCAACAAAAAGCTTCAGAAGAGAGAGAGTTGCAACTTAACAAAAAAACGCCAATATATATAGAGTCCCGCTCGAAGACTAACTCAAATTTCTCCCCCTTTGTCATCAAATGACCAAAAGGGACGAAAAGTGAGGACTAACGCCCCTAAAGAATTTCTTCATGAAGCCGATGGAGGAGTGCCAGTATTGTCGGGGTCGGTTGTTGGAGTAGGCCTACCGCAGTGTCGTCCAGATCTTCATTGTCGTCGGTATCGCGGGATGAAGAATATGAGCTGGCAATTTCTTCGGTGGAGGCTTAGACCAGCCGAAGTCCTGCTTGAAACCCATCTGCTTGAGATCTTCATCACCGTAAAGGTGAGACAGTATAGCCCAGGTGCGATCAAACACTTCATTAAGGTAGTAATGGTTCTTCTTCACTGAATTATATGTGGTTGTCATGTTGTGAAGAATTGAACCAAACTGACATTTTACCCATTTGTGATTGCAACCCACCTTTTGATGAAGATTGAGGAGAAGCTCACGATCAGTCATCACCCTTGGAGCTGTTGCCTGAGGACTTTGCTTGGATGCATTAGCGGAAGAATCATGAGTAGCAGAGTCATCATTGGTGGAGTATGAAGCAGCTTTGTGAAATTGTCCATCCAATGGTCGAATGCCCTCATCAATAACAGCAGTGGCCTTACCCTTTTCATTAGCCGAGGAAAATGTCCGTTTGAGGACTTCAATTGGGGTCAAGTAGCTGCCATGGTTGAGTGTATCAGCTTTGTAGTTGAGTGAAGACCTTGATCTGAGGAATCTCATAATCCAGGGAGCGTAAGGCTTCAACTCAAATGGGGACATTGCAACGCTTGCCAAAGTCCTCATGAAGAAATCATGATAGTTCACGGGAATACCGTGCATGATGTTAAAAAGCAGATTCTTCATGATGCCAACGACTTCTTCATCATTCGAGTCGTGGCCTTTGATTGGACTCAATGTCTTCGTCAGAATGTGGTAGACTGTCCTTGGCACATATTGCAATTCCTTCACAAGGAAATTGGTCCTTGAGGCTTGTCCAGGCTTCAATGGCTTCATCAGCACTTGCATGAAATGATCTGACAGCTCAGTTTCAGAGTAGATGAGAAGTGCACCTTCTGAGGGAGGACTGACATGCATGGCACGAAGCAATTCAGTGGCCGGTGCCTTATAGTGTGTGTTCTCTGTCATCCAGTCCAACACCCATGAGTTCACATCTTCAGCATTGCCAGTGATGTGCAGCATTGCATAGAATTGAAGAATGAATTCTTTAATCCAATCGCAAATGTCAGTGCAGAAATTGAGCAGGCCAGCATCATGAATGGCAGCGAGGACTGGCGTGAAGCAAGGCAGTGATTCCATATCCAAGTGAGGAATATGCTCATGGTCGAAGACTTTATCCTTGTTGAATAGCACTGAAAAATAGAAATTAGCTTGACTAGCTATCCAGAAGCGCTTCCTCCTCAGACGAGCAGAATCATAGGGATTGTAATCAGTGAAGAATACATGCTCGTTGAAGAAGGCATTGATACGTCTCCAACGTATCTATAATTTTTGATTGCTCCATGCTATATTATCTACTGTTTTGGGCAATAATGGGATTTGTTATCCACTTCCATATTATTTTTGGGACTAACCTATTAACCGGAGGCCTAGCCCAGATTTGATGTTTTATGCCTATTTGAGTGTTTTGAGGAAAAGGAATATCAGACGGAGTCAAAATGGAACGAAATCAATTGGAGAAGTTATTTTTGGAAGGAAACCCACCTGATGGACTTGGACTCCACGTCAGAAGATACGGGGGGTGCTCACGAGGGTGGGGGCGTGCCCACCCCCCTAGGGCGCACCCCCCTGCCTCGTGGGGCCCCTGTAGCTCCACCGACGTACCCCCTGCACCCATATATACCCACGTATCCTAAAACTTCTAGAACAGAAGATAGATCGAGAGTTCCGCCGCCGCAAGCCTCTGTAGCCACCAAAAACCTCTCGGGAGCCCGTTCCGGCACCCTGCCGGAGGGGGAACCCATCACCGGTGGTCATCTTCATCATCCCGGCGCTATCCATGATGAGGAGGGAGTAGTTCACCCTCGGGGCTGAGGGTATGTACCAGTAGCTATGTGTTTGATCTCTCTCTCTCTC
>NC_041391.1:526443884-526470514 GCF_002162155.2 Triticum dicoccoides | reverse complement strand
TAACAGAGCAACAACATAGTCATCATGATAAAATGAAAGGCAAACACAGAGTACAGAAAGCGTAAACACGGGATAAGCGGGATGAAGACAAAACAGACTAAAGAAATAGGATTGAGGAATTAGAGACAATCTTCAGTCAAAGTCTTCAAACAGTAATGATCAGGTTCATCAACACATAACTGAGGAAATGAAAGGGTTGAGGAAATAGAACCGGTAGGCTTGGTGAAGACAAAGATTTGGTAGACCAGTTCCAACTGCTGTGACAGTTGTACGTCTGGTTTGAGCGGCTGAGTATTTAAACTCGAGGACACACAGTCCTCACCATATTCTCCTTGAGCTAGATCACACAAACCTCGCCCAACAGTAGTGGTAAGTCTTCACAGGTGACTTCCAAACCTTCACAGACTTGGTCACTAGGCAATCCACAATTCCTCTTGGATGCTCAGACCATGATGGCTAGCCGTCTGGAGGATACAAAGTCCTCAAAGGTAACAAGCGTTGGTTCCACACAGGTACAATCTCTTCACTGATGCTCAATCACTTTGGGGTTTGTAGGTTTGGGTTTTCCTCACTTGATGATTTTCGCTCAAAGTCCTCGGAGGATGGGATGCTCTCAAATGACAAGTGTCAGTTTCTCTCGGAGCAGCCAACCAGCTAGTGGTTGTAGGGGGCGGCTATTTATAGCCTAGGGAGCAGCCCGACATGATAAGACATAAATGCTCTTGGCTGATATGACCGTTAGGTGGTAGGATATTTTGGAACAGCTGGCGCGCAGCTCAGCAACGGTCGTATATTTGAGGTTCGAATTCCCCAAGGCTATCATGTTCCTCACTGTGTAGGCAATCCGCACTGGCGAATTCCTAACTCCTCAGTCAGAACAAATTCCTCAGAGACCAGAAGATCTTCGTCTCTGTCACTGAAGAAATTGACTGAACTGATATGAGATTTCCAATGGCTTCACTCGAAGGATTGGGTAGGTGTAGGATTTTGAGATGAGCATCACTGAGAAATTAGTTTCCTTAGTATTACCTCGACCCCCTTTAACAGTACGGTGTTTCCTATGACTCGAGAAAGAGAAAATGAAACTACATAAACAAACGTCTTCATGCTTCAGATTCCTCACATGAATATCAAAGTCTTCAAGGTCACACCAATTTCTTCACTTTCAAAGTCTCCAGGAGAACCAAAGTCTTCAGCCGAAGACATTCATTTTTAGGGGTTGACTTTTACTGTTAATATCAAACTCCTCATTGACTTATAGAGCCTGTGTACACTCACAAACATATCAGTCCCTTAACCTATAAGTCTTCAATACACCAAAATCACTAAGCGGCACTAGATGCACTTACAATCTCCCCCTTTCTGGTGATTGATGACAATATAGGTTAAGTTTTCAACGGGGACAAACATATGAATTAAAAGTACTCAATATTGCGGAATTTGATTGCAAGATATAGAAGGACTCCCCTTGAAGATGTGCATAGTGAGGAATTTGCTTTTGAAGCAATGCACATTTAAAGAGTAGAATCATGGAGATCTACCCCTATATCTTGTAATTCATACACGCATTTAACATATAGAATGAAGAATTTGAAATGCATGATGAAATATGGTGACTGATGTGATTCAGCATGCGTGCATAGCATTAATGAGGAAATAGCATGCAGAAAAATAGAGCACAGGTCACCATCGGACTTAAGTTTAAAACTCAATCAACAAAAAGCTTCAGAAGAGAGAGAGTTGCAACTTAACAAAAAAACGCCAATATATATAGAGTCCCGCTCGAAGACTAACTCAAATTTCTCCCCCTTTGTCATCAAATGACCAAAAGGGACGAAAAGTGAGGACTAACGCCCCTAAAGAATTTCTTCATGAAGCCGATGGAGGAGTGCCAGTATTGTCGGGGTCGGTTGTTGGAGTAGGCCTACCGCAGTGTCGTCCAGATCTTCATTGTCGTCGGTATCGCGGGATGAAGAATATGAGCTGGCAATTTCTTCGGTGGAGGCTTAGACCAGCCGAAGTCCTGCTTGAAACCCATCTGCTTGAGATCTTCATCACCGTAAAGGTGAGACAGTATAGCCCAGGTGCGATCAAACACTTCATTAAGGTAGTAATGGTTCTTCTTCACTGAATTATATGTGGTTGTCATGTTGTGAAGAATTGAACCAAACTGACATTTTACCCATTTGTGATTGCAACCCACCTTTTGATGAAGATTGAGGAGAAGCTCACGATCAGTCATCACCCTTGGAGCTGTTGCCTGAGGACTTTGCTTGGATGCATTAGCGGAAGAATCATGAGTAGCAGAGTCATCATTGGTGGAGTATGAAGCAGCTTTGTGAAATTGTCCATCCAATGGTCGAATGCCCTCATCAATAACAGCAGTGGCCTTACCCTTTTCATTAGCCGAGGAAAATGTCCGTTTGAGGACTTCAATTGGGGTCAAGTAGCTGCCATGGTTCAGTGTATCAACTTTGTAGTTGAGTGAAGACCTTGATCTGAGGAATCTCATAATCCAGGGAGCGTAAGGCTTCAACTCAAATGGGGACATTGCAACGCTTGCCAAAGTCCTCATGAAGAAATCATGATAGTTCACGGGAATACCGTGCATGATGTTAAAAAGCAGATTCTTCATGATGCCAACGACTTCTTCATCATTCGAGTCGTGGCCTTTGATTGGACTCAATGTCTTCGTCAGAATGTGGTAGACTGTCCTTGGCACATATTGCAATTCCTTCACAAGGAAATTGGTCCTTGAGGCTTGTCCAGGCTTCAATGGCTTCATCAGCACTTGCATGAAATGATCTGACAGCTCAGTTTCAGAGTAGATGAGAAGTGCACCTTCTGAGGGAGGACTGACATGCATGGCACGAAGCAATTCAGTGGCCGGTGCCTTATAGTGTGTGTTCTCTGTCATCCAGTCCAACACCCATGAGTTCACATCTTCAGCATTGCCAGTGATGTGCAGCATTGCATAGAATTGAAGAATGAATTCTTTAATCCAATCGCAAATGTCAGTGCAGAAATTGAGCAGGCCAGCATCATGAATGGCAGCGAGGACTGGCGTGAAGCAAGGCAGTGATTCCATATCCAAGTGAGGAATATGCTCATGGTCGAAGACTTTATCCTTGTTGAATAGCACTGAAAAATAGAAATTAGCTTGACTAGCTATCCAGAAGCGCTTCCTCCTCAGACGAGCAGAATCATAGGGATTGTAATCAGTGAAGAATACATGCTCGTTGAAGAAGGCATTGATACGTCTCCAACGTATCTATAATTTTTGATTGCTCCATGCTATATTATCTACTGTTTTGGGCAATAATGGGATTTGTTATCCACTTCCATATTATTTTTGGGACTAACCTATTAACCGGAGGCCTAGCCCAGATTTGATGTTTTATGCCTATTTGAGTGTTTTGAGGAAAAGGAATATCAGACGGAGTCAAAATGGAACGAAATCAATTGGAGAAGTTATTTTTGGAAGGAAACCCACCTGATGGACTTGGACTCCACGTCAGAAGATACGGGGGGTGCTCACGAGGGTGGGGGCGTGCCCACCCCCCTAGGGCGCACCCCCCTGCCTCGTGGGGCCCCTGTAGCTCCACCGACGTACCCCCTGCACCCATATATACCCACGTATCCTAAAACTTCTAGAACAGAAGATAGATCGAGAGTTCCGCCGCCGCAAGCCTCTGTAGCCACCAAAAACCTCTCGGGAGCCCGTTCCGGCACCCTGCCGGAGGGGGAACCCATCACCGGTGGTCATCTTCATCATCCCGGCGCTATCCATGATGAGGAGGGAGTAGTTCACCCTCGGGGCTGAGGGTATGTACCAGTAGCTATGTGTTTGATCTCTCTCTCTCTCTCATGTTCTCTCTCTTGTTCCCTCTATGGCACAATCTTGATGTATCCCGAGCTTTGCTATTGTAGTTGGATCTTATGATGTTTCTGCCCCTCTACTCTCTTGTGATGAATTGAGTTTCCCCTTTGAAGTTATCTTATCGGATTGAGTCTTTTATGAGAACACTTGATGTATGTCTTGCGTGGGATAACCGTGGTGACAATGGGTTATTCTATTGATCCACTTGATGTATGTTTTGGTGATCAACTTGCGGGTTTCGTGACATTGGGAACCTATGCATAGGGGTTGGCACACGTTCTTGACTCTTCGGTAGAAACTTTGGGGCACTCTTTGAAGTACTTTGTGTTGGTTGGATGAATATGAGATTGTGTGATGCATATCGTATAATCATGCCCACGGATACTTGAGGTGACAATGGAGTATCTAGGTGACATGAGGGTTTTGGTTGATTTGTGTCTTAAGGTGTTATTCTAGTACGAACTCTTTTATAGATCGATCCGAAAGAATAGCTTTGAGGTGGTTTCGTACCCTACCATAATCTCTACGTTTGTTCTCCGCTATTAGTTGCTTTGGAGTGACTCTTTGTTGCATGTTGAGGGCTTGTTATATGATCTATCTATGTTATTATTGTTGAGAGAACTTGCACTAGTGAAAGTATGAACCCTAGGCCTTGTTTCCTATCATTGCAATACCGTTTACGCTCACTTTTACCACTTGTTACCTTGCTGTTTTTATATTTTCAGATTACAAATACCTATATCTACTATCTATTTTGCACTTGTATCACCATCTCTTCGCCGAACTAGTGCACCTATACAATTTACCATTGTATTGGGTGTGTTGGGGACACAAGAGACTCTTTGTTATTTGGTTGCAGGGTTGTTTGAGAGAGACCATCTTCATCCTACGCCTCCTACGGATTGATCAACCTTAGGTCATCCACTTGAGGGAAATTTGCTACTATCCTACAAACCTGTGCACTTGCAGGCCCAACAACGTCTACAAGAAGAAGGTTGTGTAGTAGACATCAAGCTCTTTTCTGGCGCCGTTGCCGGGGAGGCTAGGTAAAGGGCACTCACTCACACCCCGTCAACTAAGCTCTTTTCTGGCGCCGTTGCCGGGGAGGTGAGTGCTTGAAGGTATATCTTTAGATCTTGCAATCAAATCTTTCTGTTTCTTGTTTTAGCACTAGTTTATTTTATAAAATAAAACTACAAAAAATGTAATTGAGTTTACCTCATACGCTTCATCTTTTTAATATCTTTCGTGAGTATGATGGAAAGGAAAATTGTGCTCAAGTACTAGAAGAAGAATTACATAGAATTATTGGCATAAAATATGTGAATGATGAGCACGATTGCAATGTTGTTAGTATGAATTCCCTGAATATCCATGATGCTAATGATATGCAAAGCCACAAGCTTGGGGAAGCTATGTTTGATGAAGATTATATTTTTTGTCCCCCAAGCTTTGATGAGCAAATTTACTATGATGAAAGCATGCCTCCTATCTATGATGATTATTGTGATGACACGTATGCTTTAAAAAATAATGATAACCATGAAACTTGTCATCTTGATCTTAATTTTCAATCATATGATAGTTATGTTGAGTTTGCTCCCACTACTATTGATGAAAAGAATTTTGCTTATGTGGAGAGTAGAAAATTGTCTATTCAAATAGATCATGAAAAGAATGCTTTAGGTGCTGGTTATATTGTTGAATTCATTCATGATGCTACTGAAATTTATTATGAGGGAGGAATATATGCTTGTAGGAATTGCAATAATATCAAGTTTCCTCTCTATGTGCTTAAAATCTTGAAGTTATGCTTGTTTTACCTTCCTATGCAAGTTGATTCTTGTTCCCATAAGTTGTTTGCTCACAAAATCCCTATGCATAGGAAGTGGGTTAGACTTAATGTGCTAGTCATATGCTTCATGATGCTCCCATTATGCTTCAATTCTTATATTTTATGTGAGCATCATTGTCATCATCATGCCTAGCTAGAAAGGCATTAAAGAAAATCGCTTGTTGGGAAACAACCCAATATTTATCCTTACTGTTTTTGTGTGTCCACATGATTATGCTACTGTAGTAATCATGTTTTATATCTTTTGTTTCAATAAAGTGCCAAGTAAGACCTTTAGGATAGCTTACGGTGATAGTTGTGTTGATCCTGCTGAAAATCAGAAACTTTTGCACCCAGTAAATTAGTTTTGTTAATTCACAGAAACGTGCTTCGGATCTTATTCTATTTGATCTGGATTTGTACACAAATTTCTTAGGACTTCCTAATTTAGTAGGATTTTGGGGGTTCCATAAGTATACGTTTGATACAGATTACTCCAGACTGTTCTGTTTTTGACAGATTCTGTTTTCTATGTGTTATTTGCTTATTTTGATGAATCTATGAGTAGTATCGAAGGGTATGAGCCATAAATAAGTTGGACTACAGTAGATATTACACCAATATGAATTTAGAATGAGTTCATTACAGTGCCTAAGTGGTGGTTTTATTTTCTTATACTAACGGAGCTTACGAGTTTTGTTTTGAGTTTTGTGTGGTTGAAGTTTTCAAGTTTTGGGTAAAGATTTGATGGACTATGGAATAAGGAGTGGCAAGAGCCTAAGATTGGGGATGCCCAAGGCACCCCAAGTTAATATTCAAGGTTAACCAAGAGCCTAAGCTTGGGGATGCCCCGGAAGGCATCCCCTCTTTCATCTTCGTTCATCGGTAACTTTACTTGGAGCTATATTTTTATTCACCACATGATATGTGTTTTGCTTGGAGCGTCATTTTATTTTGTTAGTATTTTCTTGCTGTTAGTTAGAATAGTGTTTTGCATCTTTAGTTTCAGTAAAAAAGTCAAGGATAGCCTTTGCCATGCTTATTTTCCTAGTATACATGTTGCTGTTTGAAAACAGAAAGTTTACAGCTGTTGCAAAAATTCCCTAGAAAAGTCAGAGAGTGGTATAACGTTGAATATTTTGAATATTAAGATCTGATAAATTTATTACAGTGGGAATTTTAGTTCAGAATTTTTGGAGTCAGGGAAGTATTGATACTCTTGCATTCTTTACAGACTATACTGTTTTGACAGATTGCTGTTATGGTTGCATTGTTTGCATATGTTTGCTTGTTTAATGATTCTATTTGATGATAGGAGTATTAAATATGCAGAGGCATTTAGTATGCAATGTTGAATAATAATTTTAGTGATTTGTTATAGTAGAAAATGATAAGGTTTTGCATTGGTTTATACTAACCTATCTCACGAATTCTTGTTGAGTTTGTTGTGAATGAAGCTTTTGATAAAAAGAAGAGAAACCATGATATGAGAGGAATTAAGGAGACACAAAATTTCAAGCTTGGGGATGCCGAAGGCACCACAAGATAAAATTTCAAGAAGTCTCAAGCATCCAAGCTTGGGGATGCCCCCGTTGGCATCCCACCTTTCTTCTTCAACAATCATCGGTTAGTATCGGTTGAGCCTAAGTTTTTGCTTCTTCACATGAGTTGTGCTATCCTTGCAATGTCATTTTGTTTTGTTTTGCTTGCTGCTTGAATACAATACTAAGATCTGAAATTCTTAAATGAGAGAGAGTCTTCACATAGTTGCACAATTATTTGACTACTCATTGATCTTCACTTATATCTTTCAGAGTAGTTTGTCGTTTGCTCTAGTACTTCACTTATATCTTTTAGAGCACAATGGTGGTAGTTTTATTTCGAATAAATAGATGAACTCTCATACTTCACTTAGATTATTTTGAGAGTCGTTAATAGCATGGTAATTTTTTAAATATTAATATACTTGGTATTCAAGATATGTTAAACTTTCTTATGAGTGTGTTGAATACTAAGAAAAGTTTGATGCTTGATAATTGTTTTGAGATATGAAGATGGTGATATTAGAGTCATGCTAGTTGGGTGATTATGAATTTAAAGAATGCTTGTGTTGAAGTTAGAAAGTCCCGTAGCATGCACGTATGGTTAAAGTTGTGTAACAAATTTGAAACATGAAGTGTACCTGGCTTGTGCATCCTTATGAGTGGCGGTCGGGGACGAGCGGTGGTCTTTTCCTACCAGTCTATCCCCCTAGGAGCATGCGCGTAGTACTTGGTTTTTGATGACTTCTAAATTTTTGCAATAAATATATGAGTTCTTTTGACTAATGTTGAGTCCATGGATTATACGCACTTTTACCTTTCCGCCATTGCTAGTCTCTTCGGTACCGTGCATTGCCCTTTCTCACCTTGAGAGTTGGTGCAAACTTCGCCGGTGCATCCAAACCCCGTGATACGATATGCTCTATCACACATAAACCTCCTTATATCTTCCTCAAAACAGCCACCATACCTACCTATTATGGCATTTCCATAGCCATTCCGAGATATATTGCCATGCAACTTTCCACCGTTCCGTTCATCATCATCATGTCATACATTACTTTTGTCATATTGCCATTGCATGATCATGTAGTTGACATCGTATTTGTGGTAACGACACCATGCATTATTTTTCATACATGTCACTCTTGATTCATTGCACCATCCTGGTACACCGCCGGAGGCATTCATATAGAGTCATATCTTGTTCTAGTTTCGAGTTGTAATCCTTATGTTGTAATCAATAGAAGTGTGATGATCATCATTATTAGAGCATTGCCCAATCAAAAAAAAGAAGAAAGGCCAAAAAAAGAGAAAGGCCCAAAAAAGAGAAAATAAATAAAAAGGGCAATGCTACTATCTTTTTTTCCCACTTGTGCTTCAAAGTAGCACCTTGTTCTTCATATAGTGAGTCTCATATATTGTGCTTCAAAGTAGCACCTTGTTCTTCATGTAGTGAGTCTCATAAGTCTTTTTATACTAGTGGGAATTTTTCATTATAGAACTTGGCTTGTATATTCCTACGATGGGCTTCCTCAAATGCCCTAGGTCTTCATGAGCAAGCAAGTTGGATGCACACCCACTAGTTTTCTTTTGTTGAGCATTCATAGCTCTAGTGCATCCGTTGCATGGCAATCCCTACTCCTCATGTTGACATCAATTGATGGGCATCTCCATAGCCCGTTGATTATCCTCGTCAATGTGAGACTTTCTCCTTTTTTGTCTTCTCCACACAATCCCCATCATCATATTCTGTTCCACCCATAGTGCTATATCCATGGCTCACGCTCATGTATTGCGTGAAGGTTGAAAAAGTTTGAGATTATTTAAGTATGAAACAATTGCTTGGCTTGTCATCAGGGGTATAGAAGTTGGGAACATCTTTGTGTGACGAAAATGAAGCATAGCCTAACTATATGATTTTGTAGGGATGAACTTTCTTTTGCCATGCTATTTTGAGAAGACATGATTGCTTTGATTAGTATGCTTGAAGTATTATTATTTTTATGTCAATATGAACTTTTGTCTTGAATCTTTCGGATCTGAATATCCATACCACAATTAAGAAGATTTACATTGAAATTATGCCAAGTAGCACTCCACATCAAAAATTATCTTTTTTATCATTTACCTACTCGAGGACGAGCAGGAATTAAGCTTGGGGATGCTTGATACGTCTCCAACGTATCTATAATTTTTGATTGCTCCATTCTATATTATATACTGTTTTGGGCAATATTGGGCTTTATTATCCACTTTTATATTATTTTTGGGACTAACCTATTAACCGAAGGCCCAGCCCAGATTTGCTCAGACGGAGTCGAAACGGAACAAAATCAACTGGAGAAGTTATTTTTGGAAGGAAACCCACCTGATGGACTTGGACTCCATGTCAGAAGATACGGGAGGTGCTCACGAGGGTGGGGGCGCGCCCACCCCCCTAGGGCGCGCCCCCCTGCCTCGTGGGGCCCTCGTAGCTCCACCGACGTACCCCCTGCGCCCATATATACCCACGTATCCTAAAACTTCCAGAACAAAAGATAGATCGGGAGTTCTGCCACCGCAAGCCTCTGTAGCCACCAAAAACCTCTCGGGAGCCCGTTCCGGCACCCTGCCGGAGGGGGAACCCATCACCGGTGGCTATCTTCATCATCCTGGCGCTATCCATGACGAGGAGGGAGTAGTTCACCCTCGGGGCTGAGGGTATGTACCAGTAGCTATGTGTTTGATCTCTCTCTCTCGTGTTCTCTCTCGTGTTCCCTCTATGGCACGATCTTGATGTATCCCGAGCTTTGCTATTGTAATTGGATCTTATGATGTTTCTCCCCCTCTACTCTCTTGTGATGAATTGAGTTTCCCCTTTGAAGTTATCTTATCGGATTGAGTCTTTTATGAGAACACTTGATGTATGTCTTGCGTGGGATAACCGTGGTGACAATGGGTTATTCTATTGATCCACTTGATGTATGTTTTGGTGATCAACTTGCGGGTTTCGTGACATTGGGAACCTATGCATAGGGGTTGGCACACGTTCTTGACTCTCTGGTAGAAACTTTGGGGCACTCTTTGAAGTACTTTGTGTTGGTTGGATGAATCTGAGATTGTGTGATGCATATCGTATAATCATGCCCACGGATACTTGAGGTGATAATGGAGTATCTAGGTGACATTAGGGTTTTGGTTGATTTGTGTCTTAAGGTGTTATTCTAGTACGAACTCTTTTATAGATCGATCCGAAAGAATAGCTTTGAGGTGGTTTCGTACCCTACCATAATCTCTATGTTTGTTCTCCGCTATTAGTGGCTTTGGAGTGACTCTTTGTTGCATGTTGAGGGCTTGTTATATGATCTATCTATGTTATTATTGTTGAGAGAACTTGCACTAGTGAAAGTATGAACCCTAGGCCTTGTTTCCTATCATTGCAATACCGTTTACGCTCACTTTTACCACTTGTTACCTTGCTGTTTTTATATTTTCAGATTACAAATTCCTATATCTACTATCTATTTTGCACTTGTATCACCATCTCTTCGCCGAACTAGTGCACCTATATAATTTACCATTGTATTGGGTGTGTTGGGGACACAAGAGACTCTTTGTTATTTGGTTGCAGCGTTGTTTGAGAGAGACCATCTTCATCCTACGCCTCCTACAGATTGATAAACCTTAGGTCATCCACTTGAGGGAAATTTGCTACTGTTCTACAAACCTGTGCACTTGCAGGCCCAACAACGTCTACAAGAAGAAGGTTGTGTAGTAGACATCAGGCATCAGCCTTGAACTTCGGAGTTTTGGAGAATGGATTCTTCGGTTGTGGCTGAGGGGTGTCAGTGATCTGAAGAATAACCTCTGGTATGTCAATTTCTGGAGCCGCAGGCCAAGGAATTTCAGTTTCTGCTTCATTTGCAGCCCGGGCCTCCATTTCTTCAGCAGCATTTTCATCAGCATGAGTGGCTGGAATTTCTTCCTGAATGGAAGGGGCAGTGTGTATTTCTTTAGAGCCCATCTGAACTTCTGTTGGTGCTGGGGACTGAGGAATTTGCTGTAGTGGTGTAAACAGAGGAGAGTTGGGGTGTTGACTATCCCAAAAATCATCGTTCATCACAGGAGTGGTGCAGCCAGTGTCCATATCCTCATCCACTTCCATTTCTTCAACGTCGACTTCTTCAGCAGTAAACTGAGGCGTTGGCGATGATACTTGAGGAGTTGAAGTGAAAGTTTCAACTTCAGTTTCTTCATCCATCTGCTTTGTGGAAGCAGCAGAGGGATCTTCTTTAGTAGATTCTTTAGGAATCTGATATTCTTCACCATAAGGAACAAGTTCCTTTGATGGCATGCTTGCAAGATGAACAGCATCAATGGGATTGTCCATTGAACTTGTCAAAATCTTCGCCTTCTTGGGGGCCGAAGATTCTGAGGCAGCCGATGCTTTCCTCTTCTTCAGAGTAGCTCGCTCCACAACTTTGGTTTTATTCACTTCTAGAGCAGAAGGAAGAACTGGGCTTGGTGTGATGCAGGCGGAGCAGTGGGAGTAGGATCAATTTCTTCAGGCCCAACTGATGCAGTTGGCCTGTCTTGAGCAATTTCTTCAGGCACAGGAACAGAGTCTTCAGCTGGCCTGGCAGATTCTATAGGCGCAACACTAGTGGTTGCCCTGGCAGTTTCTTCAGAGGCTGGAATTTCTTTAGCAGCCCTAGTGCTTGCAGTTTCATCAGCAGCCTGATTTTCATCAGCGGTGCTGGCAATTCCTTCAGTGGCTTGTGCAGATGCTTCAGCCGGAATGACTTCAATGTGCACAGGAGCAGCAGAACTTGAAGTGAATTTCTTCGTCGGCATGACGAATCTGACCTTGGCACCCTGCCATTTAGCCTTGTAGGCGTCAAATTCATTCCTGAGCTTTTTGATATCATCTTGCAGTGCAATGAGCTGCTCAGGCAAAAGACTGAGGACATTGTCCTTTAGATAGCGCTGCTTCTTGTACTGCGCTTTCTTAGCCACTCTGGCTTGGTCATACTTCCATTTTTCTTCAGCAATGAACGCCGTCACCATGTGACTTTGTCCAGGAGTGAGGCCCAACTCTGGCACTGGAGCATTGGGATCTTTGTGCCAAAGATCGATGAAATCGAGGATCTTCTTTGGATCCAGTAGAAGGGGCACAACACTCCCTTTGGCTCTAGCGGCACGCTACTGTCTGTCCTTGATGATATCAGCTAATTCATCATCATTAGCTTCATCATCAGATGGAGTTTTGAAAGACCACCTGCTTCTTGTGAGGACTTGGTCTAGTGCCTCGTCCAGCAGTGGCCTTGGTCTTCAGTAGAGTGGGACATGTTGATGAAGGATGAGCTGAAGAACTTGCTGAAGCTCTTGAGGCAATTGAAATGCCAGTGGTCCTTTGGCACATGGCGAGATGCACGGGTGCTGAGGACTTTGCCGGAGGAGATGAGGGTTTTGAAACCCGGGGAATTTGTGCAGCTTGCAGAATTGGGGCAGCTTGAGGAATTTGCCTTGCTGGCACCGAGGAGATTAGCCGTGAGGGCATTGAAGAAGAACTTGGTCGTGAGGGCATTGCTGAGGAAGGTGGTTTCTTGGCTGGCTTCTTTGGCATAGCCTTCTTGCTTGAAGAAGCCTCAGCAGCGGCAGCGGCAGCAGCAGAATCCTCATTAAATTTCTTCACTGCTTCTTTGGCCTGCTTGGCAAACTTAGCTTGCTGCCTGGCCCATTCATCAGCATAATCCTCACCATGTTTAAGGCTTGTTGGATCAGCTCTTTGGCCAGGTGCCAGAAGAGGTCTTGAGCATGGAGGGTTAAGAGCGAATTTCTTCATGTATTTGGGAGTGACATATCTGGACTCCCTCCATTCTCTTGCCCACCTTCTTTCAATCCTCTGAATGCGCACTTTTTGTGCTCATTCATCGTCTCCTTGCCATGAGTTGCCTCATCAGGCGTGCAGTACCCTGCATAGATGTCCGCAGGGATCTCAAAAGCAGTATTAACTTCAAGCTTCTCTCCTCCTTTGTGAGTCCTTTTACCATCTGCCATTTTCTTCAGATGAGGAATTTGCACAATCGAGTTCTCTGAAGAAGTATGCAGCTTTTCTTCGATGAACACTACAAATGAGTTAAGTTGATGAGAACCTAGTGATTCAGCGGTAGACATGTGTACCTGTGAACAGAGTATAGGTGCAAAGAATTTGGAGAGGTCATACATGTTCTCAGAAGTTTTTGCAAAGCTGAACAAGTTTGAGGAAATTGACCCGATGTGTCTTGAAGAGTTTCACTAAGCGTTCTTTGACTTATGTTCCAGAGTTGTGCGGATCGTGAGATTCACACAATTGAGGAATCATGAAGAAAAACGTCACTTAGAGAAACAGATCAAGAACTGAAGATTTGTGCTAGGTATTTAGAGTGTGGAGGTTAAAGAATAAACATATTTTGAAGATTTGATGAAAATCATCAGTAGAATAAATGCGGTAAAAGTAACTTTTAATTACCCCAAGAAGGAGAGTGACAAGATTGAGGGGGAGCTAAATGCTTCCCGAGACAAAACCACCCCGGTCACATCGTCTAGTGCCCCTACCCAGATGGATGTTGATTCTGCCCCTCGTTCCACTACTTCACAGTTGGAAGAGGAAGAGAAGAAATATGAAGAGCCCATGGCTCACAAAGTAATTGTTCCGTCAGTTGTGTCCCAAGAAGGTCAGAAAGAAGCTGTTGTGACCCCAGTCGAAGAAAATAAAGCGAAATAAAAGGCCCTGGTGCCTGAAAGTCAGAAATTAGTAGAAGTAGTTCCAGCAAGTAAATGATTCTAGTTCTTCAAAGAAGTCAGCCCAAGAGAAATCAAGGAAGCCTCGGGTCCCACTGAAGCCTATTGAGGAAAGTGTGCAAGCACCTGATGATATTCGTGACAGGAATGTGAGTGAAGAACATCAGAAGAATCCTTTGGAAACATTTCCTCTGTTCCCTGTTGAAGATGGCCGAAATGGTCCTACATTTAATGAGTAGTTTCACCTTTTGAAACTTGCATTCTTTGGGACCAGCCCGTATGAAGGAGAGAGAACATCCTTATCGCCTAGGTTCTAGACAAAAGAACATGCTATGTATTATGCTCGCATTATATACGAAAAGAATCGCATCTTCAAGCACCAGATTCTGAATTTTGCTGGGCTCGAAAGCTTACCCTGCTTCCATCACACCATCGAGCAAATTGAACTTGTCTTCTTGAAGAGTTTCCTATGCTTCAATCATGGATGTAATCGTGAAGTGATCTAGTTCTTAGCATTGTTAAATCTTTTTGGTGAGAATTTGATGCTGATAAAGAACACAGGCTGCACTATTGGGAAGTTTCCAAAGCTCAACTTCATATGCCGATGGACCCCAAGCGGTTGGTGATGAATGCATAGAGATAAATCCAAAGAAACTGGCATATGAGAATAAAGTACTATTCTACATCCTTTGTAACTCCCTCACTCTAACTAACAAGCCAGAAACCATCAATGGCATCATGGGAAATGGACTGCTTGGCACTGTTCAGGGTATTCACTTTGATATCCTGGATCTTTTCATTCGCAACTTGGCCTGTGCAGCTGACAGCCCTCAAGCTTTGAAGCCATATGCACCATGGGTCATGTACGCAATTGAGCAGCTCATTGAAGAAAAGTTCTTCGGTCACTATGTTCCGAAAGTTTACATGCCACCAATCTATAACACACTCAGAATTGTGAAAGATATCGGCAAAGGCAAGATGCCAATGGATGCCACTACTTTTCCTTCTATGTATTCTTCCGCCAGAGCCCCGAAAGTAAAGAAAACAAGAGTTGAAATCTCTCATGAAGAAAATCCTTCTCTATATGAGATTTGTCTTCGCACTCATCAATCACTGGAAAGTCACATCAAGCTCGGTCGAAAAGAAAAGCTGGAGATGATGACTGAATTAAATCTGCTCCATAATTATGCTCGTCAAGCTCTCTTGTATGAGAAGGAACAAAAGAAGCGCTCCTAGACACTTCTTCACAAGCATTACACTCGCAAGCAACTTTTAGCAAAGGGCATCGAAAAGTAATATGATCATCTGGAGCTGCTTGAAGTACCCTACATTCAAGGCAAACACCAGTGCTCCCTCAGTGTTTTGCCTCAACTAACCTGTTGTTTGTCGAACCTAATGATGTTCTTGACGACACAACTGAAATGTTTGTCTACAAGCTAGATGCACCCTGAGCTGTTGCTCCCGAAGCCGAAGCCCATACTACATCTCCAACTCCTGCTTCGGCCTCAACCATTGCTCATTCTGCTTCTCCAAATAGTTCGAGTTTTGATTCTGAGGGTTCTCCGAATGAGTAGTTCCTCGCATGCATTATGTTTCCTCTTTTACACTTGTTGACAAAGGGGGAGAAGTACATCGAGTGATAGACCAACGGGCTATTTGCAGGGTGTTTTCATTCACCATTTGCTTTTCAGTCAAACTCTATGATTTTCATCGAACAATTTGCTTCTGAAACTTAAAGCACCGCTTGTGGTGTTAAAATACTCGGTCGTCATGTACTGTTAATAACCCCCTGCAATACTATTTGCTTCCAACTATTGCAGGTGCTATCGAAAGCTTACTCCCTTGCAATGATTATCCTTGATAATTATCTATCGTGCAGGGAAAGTAAAAGTTTTTCAAGAAGGACAGGAAATCATGCTTCTCTAATAGAGACATTTTACTCCTAGAAATTATATATGTCTTATGGTTTGATATGCTATAATAATTATCTTGCGCTATCTAACCTTGCAGGAGAAGAAAGTCAGCTTCAGCTCTCTATGTGACTTATAAATCATTTTTCCTCGCATATATCCATCGTATCAACTTTGTTGTGGGAAAACTTCGTCTGAAGCTTACCTTCTTTGAGAAATATCCAAATATTTTCCCCTTGCTCTGATTATCCTCGAGTATCTAAATTGCAGGGAACTTATATCTCGTGTGGATTCAAACCGTGTTCTAAGAAAATCATCATGGCTCATCTGTCATCACAAATCATTTCAAAGCATTCACTCTATCTAACAAATCTCTCTCAAATATTGTGTATGACAGGAAACACCTCAGACATTGATGTGTGTATTGGAAGACACCACAAATGAGATCATATGTCAATGTCACTCGTACGAAGATTCATCTTGCTGCCTTCCATTTCCTCCATGCATTATATGCATATCTTCAGGGGAGCGTGTTTTATCTTCGTAATTATCTCTCGTCTTTTATTATCCTTCGCATTCCATTTCATTCCTTTATCTATCCTTCAACTTGTTTTGTTTTGTCAACAATCGTCCAAAAAGGGGGAGATTGTTGGTGCAATATCTGCCCTTTTTTGTTTTGGAGATTGTTAATAGAAAAATGTATGGACTGATTTGTTTGCTAGTGCATACAGAGAGAAATATTCCATGCAGAACCGAAGAGAATGTTGTCTCTGTTGCCAAGTTCGAGGAACTTCACCGAAGAATATCTGTGTTGCAGACAAGTATGAGCCACATCTGTTAAAGACATGTAGGCAATAAGATTGATGTGAAGGAGTTAACCCCTCGAAAATGTATTGCTGAAGTGAAGCAATTGGTTCGGAGTTGTAGTCCGAAGGAATTGACTGCAACAAATGGAAGTCAAAGACAAAGTGAAGACGTAGTATTCATTTCGTTGTTCTTCTTTCATTTATTTGACTCATAGGACATCCGTACTATTAAGAGGGGTATAAGTTCTCGAAGCTTAGATCCGCTGTGATGCTTAGCCAAAAACCTATGAAAGATGCGAGAGAAATATCTTTATGCTTTGAATGATTACCTGGCAGAAGTTGACGTTGTTCTTCATGCTGCAGGAGATATCTTTCCAACTAAGGAGTTAGCTTTACTTGCTCCGCAAGTAATGTTACCGTTGTGCTCAATTTCCGACCATTGGACTCGTGTCGGTCGGCCATTGGTTCCTCCACATGTCCAATCTGGTCATTTCCCTTCAGGGAAGGCTGCGGCTATAAATAGCCACCCCGCTCCAACGTTGTCCGTTGGTTGCTCCGCTTAAGATTTCTGAAAAGATTGATTGAACATCCCCTCTTCGAGTGATTTGAGTTTAATATCTACCGAGAGAAAAAAATCAAGAGCCCAAACTTAGACAATGGTTGAGCATCACAGTAGTTTTGAGTTAGAGTTCTTGTACCTATTAATCTTGAGAGTTGCGCACTCTCTAGACGGATAGGTGTCTGCTGGAATGTTGAAGAGTTGTTGTCTTCACCGAGCAAGATCTTCAGCAACCAGGAGTGATTGTGGTTCGCGAAGTTCGATCGAAGGTTTGGAGATCGCCGACAAGTATCTACCATGAGTGAAATCAACTGGAGTCTGATCAGCTCCGATTTGAAGGGGAATAGGGCGAAGAGAGTTTATCTTCCGTGTTAACTCACAGCCCTTCTAACCAGACATAGTCCTTAGGCATAAGGGCGAATTGTTCTACCAAATCCACTTGTCGCCTTCGAGCACCAATGGTTCATTCTACTTTACTACATTACCTTCAGTAGTTTACTTTTGTGCTTTGTGTCGATAGTTTGACTAACCAGTCATTGTCTGTTGCATATAATTCCTCCCTGTCATCTCCCTCAGTTATATTTCGGACCACATCATATCTCCTTCATCATTTTGTTATGATATTTTAGTCTCTTTCATATCCTGTGTTGTTTTCATTTACCTCGTTAAAGTTCTTTCTCATAGTTATCGATCATCATTCATATCTCGTTCTGTGTCATGATATTGTACATGTTTGCATATTGCATTATCATAGTCATTGCCAAACCAGTAACATCCTATGCTCAATCCATAATTGCTTCCTAAATCGAAAGTTATGTTCCTCAATAGCATGCTTGGTTGAGTTCGTTTCTACCAAATCTTATTTCCACTGATGTGATTGGGATTAGTTCGAAACATTCGCAAGATTTTTTTTGAATCTCCCATTCACCCCCTTCTGGTCGATATACTCCCGGTCCTAACATAAATATTTCCAATAGGTTGAGGAGAGTCTCTTACCACTTTGCTCGAGGTGAAGATACCTCGAACAAGCTTCCATAGTGACAAGTGAAGATAAAATTCAGCACGTAATATAAATGTTTTCTTACCAAATTCCACTTATCAAAAGTGCTTCACTCCTCGGCAACAACACGAGAAAAGAGTCTTGATTACCGTCGCTCTGGTCCCAGGAAAGCCATCGCTCCTCCCCTCCCGTCGGCGCCAAGCTTGGTGGGATGAGCATCGGCGACTGATTAGTCGCTTGGCGGCTATGTGGAGGCGGACAACTTCACTTCTCGAGGCTCTCGAGGCAGAGGTTATGGAGGCAGAACTAGAGAGAACCGAGGCAGAACTGGACAAGGCAAAGCTCCAATTCACAGGGCTCATGGATGGACACGGAAAATGGGTGTTGGCGGTCATAGATTAGGTTAATTAATTACACCTCCAGAGCCGGACTAGCACTGCTTGTCGTTGAAGTATGTCCGTAATGTAATGAAATTCGGCATGTTTATATGAAATCCGATCGTGTTTGAACGAATTTCTTCTGGTTAATTTGAATTGTTGTCAAAATGTATGTGGCTACAGTTGGATGGCGGCCTCCCGCATTTGTGTCCATGGACTAGTCCTCCCTGTCCGCGGACGGATGCGGGAGGAAATTTGCGAGTCGCCGTTGGAGATGCCCTAAGGGCGGTTGGCGGTGTGATGCGGTGAGCTGGATGGGGCTATTGGGCATAGCAGACTGGCGGTCTGAGGTGGATGAGACTCGATTGAGTGACTTGAGTCTGGTGGAATAGCAAGGTGACGTCCCGGTGGTGTGGGATCTAGAACCGCCAGTCATGGTGGCATGAGTTGTTGTGTACGTGCACAACCAAAGTTTTTCTCTCGTCAGACATGGTCGGTGGAGTTAATTGATGAGGCAGGCGTGCATCTCAGGTGGCAATTATGGCCTCCCCCTGTGATCGATGGGTGTATTGTGCTTTGATGAGGTGTGTTGGCATGAAGTTAGAGGTCGAGCATGAAAAGTGGCAACAATCACACACGATGGACAACGATGCAGTATGGTGTTTCCTTGAGAATCGCGGTGGGTGTGGCAATTTTGCCTCGAGATGGACAACAATGCACTTTGTGTATGGTTTGGATTATTTATTTTTGCAACTTGATACGACAATGTGATTTTCAGCTTGTCAATGGTGCTAAAATGTGGAGTTGATGAGGCGGAGGGTGCTTCAGTTGATGAAGTTTGTAACCGTTTGCCTTGTTAGAGCTCATGCTTTGTATCAAGTTTGGCTTGTTTGGGCTATGATGAGTTTGCCTTGCTTGTGGTCAAGTTTGTAACCGTTTTCACCCAGTTTCCCGCTAATTAACTAGGCAACTATCTTCTACTTAATTAATGGATGGGGTGAATTGTTTACATTTGTTGTTTCTTATGTGGAATAGGACTAGAGTGCATAAGTTCATGGGTAGCATCTCTCATGAATATAATGACAGCTACTTCTTTGCCGCCATCTGACTGGCCCAAAAGTATGAATCTCTAGGTTTTCGATATGCCTAAGATATAGCTTTTTGGCTTATATACTTTTTATATACTTTTTATATAACAGGCTTTGCCAGATGCCATCCTCAGAGTAGTTTGAATAGCCATTTACTAAGTAAGGAATCATTCTTTACCTGGAAGTCATGAATGCCCAGGTCACCTTCGTCTTTCGGTATACAAACCATGCTCCATGTGGTGAGCCGATACTTCCCTATTCATTGTCCCCTTGCCAAAAGTATTTGGATCTGAAATAATACAATCTTTGCAGGAGCACTTTTGGGAGTTGAAAAAAAGAGCATGTAGAGAATCATATTTGTTAGGATAAAATTCATCAAAACCAATCATCCTCCAAATGCGAGCAGCTTTCCTTTCCAACTGTTGAGTCATTTCTCTGAACACGCATTAGTAAGACGCTGATAATGAATCAGAATTGCCAAAATTAATCAGGAATTGGCTTTGCGCACAACCAAACAAGTCAGCGTAATCAATAGTTGCCTCACTCGCTTCTCTGAAGCAGAACAATTCACATTTATGAAAGTTTTTTTAAGGCATGACATTTTCTCAAAAGCTGAAAACAAAAGTTTCATATTTCGAGACTAGTCCAGGTCATGTTTCATAAAAAATTGGTATCATCAGTATATTGCAAGATAGAGAGGCCACCATCCATAAGGTGTGGCATCACTCCGGCAATCTGACTGTCTTGCTTGCCGCCCTCTATGAGGATAACCAACATGTCAGCTACAATGTTAAATAACATTGGAGACACGTGTCACCCTGGCGTAATCCTTTCATTGTCTAGAAGTAATGGTCAACATCATCATTAATTTTGATAGCCACACAACCTCCAATATTAAAATTTTGGATCCAGTGGTGCCATTTCTCAGAGAAGTCTTTCATTCTCAGGGCCTGTTGAAGAAACGGTCATTTGACTTTTTTATAAGCCTTTTTAGAGTCAATTTTCAATGCTACTCCACTCATGTTTTCTCGATGCATCTCATGAACAGATTCATGAAGGATCGCTAATCCTTCTAAATCACATTGTTTCTTCTATCACCCCATCATATAACCCGACTAAGATTAGACTCAAGAACGAAGATACAATGTGCATCTACAAATAAATCAACCAACTATGCCAACACTAATACACAAGAGGATTTAGTTCATAAATAAAAAGTCACCCTCAGATGATAAAAATGATCAAACTCACGTAAGACAACCCATATGATCTTATAGACTGAAGCATAGAGGGAGAGATGGCCCCATATTTAGAAATACATACCCATAGTACCGTGATGAAAAGCTTATGCTCCACCATGGGAGCAACATGATGAAGATCTATATGACTACATAGATCGTCCCCACTAATTTAGTCTTCTCAACATGAAAACATGCCACGTCGAGATACAACCATGCAAGGAGAGATGCACACCTTAACATGGCACCATTCACGTGAAAATATTTCCCATTATATTATGCCACTTATTTTTAATAAAAAAATTTAATTATATAATAATCAAATAGAATAAATTATATGTATTTTCAGTTCCATTCCTCGTATTACAAATATTCATGTTTCATACAACCAAATGTCATTGAATTATATTGCAACTAATTTCCATAGCAAAACACGAGCTATCATCTAGTTTAATGGAGAATAGCAACCCAGAAAGTCTGTGGATAGGGATATTTTGTTTTGTTCTTATTTGCAATGGTGTTATATGCGGTGGTGGCATAAATTGTCAGAATAAATAGGAAGTCTCTAGGGGGTAAAATGAAACTCTTGTGCGAAAGGCAAAGGTAGCCGGGAGATTGGGCCCGACACACTAGGGTAGTGCTCCTTGGGTCGGGCGTACCAAGGTCCTTGCACCCCACCTAGGGTGCTCTTTCGCGTTCCTTCAAAACCTATCGTTCTATGATTGATTTCCCTGGATTTTTATCTTTTCAAAATATCCCTAAGAAACGACCCCTATGCATATAAGTGCCGTTTTTTCATAGTTATTTGTAGATTGGTCCTTGAAACTAAAGATTTCATAAGAAATAAAAGTAAACTTCAAAATAAATATATCTATTTTCAACATATCACATATGGGTCAGGAGATATCAATTAAAATGACCTAAGCTTAAACAGAAGTTGCTTAGGTGTATCATTAGTTGTGCATTATTGTGCAAAGTCTAAGTGCTTTCACTTAACTTGGATATTCCATAGTTTTTGCCTCACAAGTGTCAAAACACATTTCGATATGAGCATCCGCCTATAAAAAGCGGGTTCGAAAATGACTTGGTGACAGTTTCACATACACGAATACACGACAACCTAGTACACACAAAGGACTTGGAAACTCGGAAAAGGGAGAAGGTTAAAAAATATATAAAGTACAAAGAAACAGAAAAAATGTAAATATTCCCCAAAAATATGAGAGATCATTGTAATGTAAGAATGCACAATATTCAAACATATTCCATAGAAAATCATGGAATTGGGTAAGAAATTCAAAGCTTTGAATTCTTATCATTTACTAGAGTTTAAAAAAATCCTGGTAGATTATAGTTTTTAACCTTGTTCCGTTGTCTATCTTTCTATTTTCTAAATCCTATAATTTAAATGCTATAAAAATCATGTTCTTCTAAGTTATCTACTCTTTCTTGTAAATTGCTCGATCTATTTTTCTATTTTTTCTTTCAATTAGTTGTGCTAAAAAAATGGTTTTCCTGGCCTCCTGTTCCCCCCTAGTTTTTTGAGTAAATTTCTTCAGGTGGCGCTTCCACTCCACTCCATCGAAGGCTACACGAAGAGCGAGCAACTGGGACGATGCACCACCGGAGCACGTTGTTTTTCTTCCCCACGTGTTGGTTGGTATCCGAGGGCCACGCACGCATTTCGGATTCCTTCCTTCCCCGTGGTGTGCTGCTGATGCTTTCCACACTCAAAACGGCGAGGTGCACAACACATCCAGCTCATCGACATCATGCCACACACATCCTGGTCGAAAATCGGCCTGTCGGCAGCGAACCCGCGCATCCGGTGCTGGCACCTCTGGGTTTCTGCCGTCTCCTGTCAAAAAAAGCAGCTTGTCGCGTTAACCACTCTCTCAAGTCATAAGCGAGAGTTTTTGACTGACAACGTTTTAATCCCACGTGGATTACCAACATGAGGGTAAAAGACCCACCTTTTATTATTAACCCGAAAACAAATGTAACCTGGGTCCACTTTACGCAACATATTTAGCTGCTGCTGGTAGAGTCTCTTTCTCATGGCACTTTCTCATGATCAAGCATGTGGACTTTCTGATCGGACGGCTCAGTCAAATTCCCACCCTTTTACGTTGAACACATGTCAAATTCCTAAGGACATGTACCACTTGCATTCTTCGCGGTGGTTAGGGCGGAGCGCACCGGCACTATCAGCGAGCGGTTAGCCCTTTTTGTTGCTTTGATTTGAGTAGGTCTTGTCCCTATAAAACAAGCAAAGATTCCATGACTTTGAGTAAGGGGAAACGCGTGCGTGTAGTACCACGCAGCAAATAATTCAACTGAAAGCTAGCGGCATCTCCGGGAGTTTGATATGTTTCTTTCTTTCTTTGCCTTTTTAGCTTTATTATTGATTGACGATTGATCACGCAGTTTAAGTTGGCGAACTCTTTTTTTAAAGGATCAGATCTATTATAGAGATTCACTGGAAGTATAAAACACGTCAAACGTACTAAAAACTACATTGAGGTCCACGGACCACCGAACGATCACGGTCGCCGCCAGAACGAGCCGCCGACGCGTCGCTGTCGCCGTTCTCATACCGGAGCCGGCCTAACCTTATCGATGATAGACATGAAGTCTTCTTTCACATGCCCCTAAGGACCAGCGCCCTTGAGCCGCATTCGTCGCCGTTGAATCATTGAATTAATCTGAAGAACCTGACACCAAATATCACTGTTGTACGCACGACGAGAAATCCTAACCTCGCTGCCCCGAGGAGCTGGTAGGAATCTACGCTGGAGCTCTGCGAACTCATCAACGGAAGATTCTGAATCGAGGAGGCATTTCATTTTAACTGCGTCCGTTGACTTTGGTCACTGGTGGAAAAAGGGCCTTTGGTTGCGGTTCGCAACTGCCATTAGTCGCGGTTGCGCAACCGCGACCGAACGGGCGCGACTAAAGGCCCCACCCTTTAGTCGCGGTTGCTTAAGAACCGCGACTAAAGGCCCGTCCACGTGGGCGTCAGGTGGCCGTCGGACGGAGGACCTTTAGTCGCGGTTCTTCTGGCCAACCGCGACTAAAGGCCGCCGCAGGTTTAGGGTTTTAGCCCCCCCCCCCCTTAAACCTGTTTTCTGTTTAATTTGTATTGTTTTATTTCTTTTGTGCTTTATTTTAATTTTGAAGGAGTTTCACATATTCTACGGTACTACATACATGCATATGAATGTACAATTTCAAACAAATTTGAAATTAGAACCAAAAAGAATTCAAGAGGAATATACAATATATATTCAATATCATCGGATGACCATATACAATTTTGAACAAGTTTCCATACATAATTTAATGCATATAAAGTTCTACGTCCTCGTAATGGTGTTCTCCTTTAGGATGGAGGACTTCCCTCTTGAACCATCCAGCTAGTTCCTCTTGAAGTGGTCGGAAGCGAGCTTCTGGACTAAGCATCATCCGGAGGTTATTCCTCTGAGCATTGGTATCACTCGGAACCCGCTCAGAGGTGTATCTCCGGATCATCTCACAGACATAGTATGCACATAGATTGGTCCCCGCTGGCTGAATATCCTCACCATTCTTAGCCTTTGCCCTTTTGAATTCTAGCTCTTTTTTGAATTCACCGACCTTTGTATCTACGAACCGTCTCCAAACCCTACGAGGCAAAGAAAATTAAATGAACAAGAGAGTTATTAGTTACTTGATATTAGGAAATGAACGAAATAGGCCGATCGATATAGAGCGCAAATGAATGAAAATAATTACTTCTGCAGCATTCTTCTCATGTCGACCCAAAGCTTTGGATCCTTATTCAGAGAGTCGTGGACGAGACATTCTGAGGTGTCAACTTTAATTACTAGCAGAATCCAGTGGAACCTGCAGACACGATACATGCACAGTACCTCATGCATAACTCATCGATTAGCCGGCCACATACCATGCATGGAGTAAACAAAAGAGAATGTGCTCAAGACAGAAACACTCACCCAAAATGGTAAGGAAATAGAATATCACTTTTGAGTTCCTGCTTTGTAAGAAACTGCCACAGGTCTGCCTCCATGTCGGCGGGGTGATGCTCCAACACATATCCATTAACGATGTGTGGGTCAATGAACCCAACATCATGGATGTTCCTTACTCTGCATTCCTTAATCTTCATTCTGCATGTATAATAGCGGACACAACAATATAGTTAGGACATATATATAGTGCAGGCAATATGAACGAGATGGGGTAGAAATAAATCACTTACAGAACGTAGCAACTGATGATAGATTTGTCGAGCTCGCGCAGATTGAAAAGCTGGAACAATTCACTCAGATGAATTTGTACATAGTAATGTTTGAAGTGATGCTCATATCTAACTTCCGCATAAATATATTCTTTGGCGTTTTTATTGTTTATGTAACCCTTGTACCATTTCAGCAGACCTTTCATTTGTGGAGGTAGATCCTCTTCCTGCGCAGGCTCGACGAGAGGCCCATTCTTCACATATGTAATTACTACCTCCTTCACTGGCGCCTCATCAAGGCCTAACAGTTCACGAAGAGTAATACCTAAGTTGGCCGCTTGTTCTCTAGCACTCGTTACAGTCAATCCATGTGCTGCCGCAGCTGCTATGATATCGGGGTCATCCGGACCGGCGGCTTTCACTATAAGCGGGGCAATCGATTGTTTACTTTGTTCCCCGAGCTGGGCAACTCGTTTCCCGCTTTTTTTACTTTCTAATTCCGTTTTCTTGGCCTCCTCCAAGGCTTTGTTCTCCTGGTTCTCCGCCCGCTCTTTCTTCTCCTTCAACATGAGTGCCTGCCTACGAAGTTCACGTGCATAGTCGTCAGGCAGATTCTTCGCGGCTTGGGACGGTGTGCTCAAAAATGACTTAGCCCACTTCTTTTGCTCATCAGAAAATACTGGCTTGGGCTCGGGCTCTCTTTTCTTCTTGCAGTCCGCCTTCCATTTCTCATGATCAGCAGCCGCGGCCACGGCAGTTTCCTCGGCACTACGTTCCCAAGGCCTTGTGGGGAGAGGCTTCAGTGATGGCTCCGGTACCTTTGTGGTCTTAGGTACATAAGGGTCCGGGTTAATAATCCAGGACTGCTTCTGCTTCTTTGCCGGAGGTGGATTGGGGGGCGGCGTCTGATCACCCGCTGGACGAGGACTGGGGGGCGGCGTCTGATCACCCGCCGGACGTTGTGGACTGGGGGGCGTCGGCTGACATGACGGAGGTGTAGGTGAACCGCCACCACCGTAGGGGGTGGACTTGTTGTCCTTGGCGCCTCGCCTGGAAACTTGATAAACTTCTTTTGCCATAGAATGAAATGGCGCTTGACATCTCCAAGTCTTTTCTCCCCTTCAGGTGTAGCAATGTCAATCTCCAGGTCCTCAAACCCTTGGACTATGTCCTCCACCGTGACACGAGCATAGCCATCTTGAATGGGGTTGTTGTGGTGGAGTGCTCCAGGTAAACATGGTAAAGCACTGCCGATGGCTACCTTCATGGACATGTTCCCGATAGGATAATACATATGACATTCTTTCATCTCCTTTATATCGTCCACGGGGTAGCGAGGAGGCTCCGGTGCAGTAATTTCGACCACCAGAGGCTCCGGTGCAGTAATTTCGA
>NC_041391.1:526441291-526441990 GCF_002162155.2 Triticum dicoccoides | reverse complement strand
CTTCACCGTCAAGGTTCAGATAAGAAGAGATATCATCTTCTTCTTGTCCGGTCGGCACATATAGAATATCGCCGTTTATGATGCCGAACATATGTGCTTCACCGTCCGGATCATAGTTGTCCATAATCGGGTCAGCTCTATCGTCCGCCATTATGTCAGTCCTGAAAACATGTAGTAAAAACAAATTAATTAAGTGAAGAAGGGGGGCGGTGGCGGTGGCGGTGGCGAAAGGGCGGTGGCAAAAGGAGGGGGCGAGGAAGGGGTGGGAGAGGGTGTCGCGGTAGAGCGCGAGACGGGGCGGCAGACGACGGCGTCACGGAGAGGGAGGCGAGGACAACACACATTTATAACCCTCGCCGTCCCCTCTCGATCCCTAAAAAAACACCGCGCGCATCGCCGCCCCCTCTCCGTATATACGTTTTTTTTGTTAATTATCAAATTTTACGTTTTTTTTGTTAATTATCAAGTTTTAAGTTATTTACCGTTTTTGTTAAACTAATTAACTAGTTAAAATTAAAAAGAACAAAAAAAATTCTCTCTCTCTCTCTCTCTCTCTCTCTCTGTAGATCGAGCAGCGTTGAGGGCGGCGAGGTCGGCGGCCCGAGGATGGATTGGGGGGCGGCGTTGAGGGCGGCGAGGCCGGCCGGCGGCGTTGAGGGCAGCGAGGCCGGCCGGCGGCGTTGAGGGCGGGCGAGAGGC
>NC_041391.1:526383424-526440861 GCF_002162155.2 Triticum dicoccoides | reverse complement strand
CCCCCCCCCCTTTAGTCGCGGTTGGGGAGGCGACCCGCGACTAAAGGGTACCTTTAGTCGCGGTTGGAGAGGCGACCCGCGACTAAAGGGTAACCTTTAGTCGCGGTTGGAGAGGCGACCCGCGACTAAAGGGCTTTTTCGGCGGGTTTTTGTTCCCGCGCGCAACGACCTTTAGTCGCGGTTGGGCAGGCGACCCGCGACTAAAGGTATTCTTAAAATACTTTTTCTTTTTCAAAATGTTAAGAATACAAATAATATATCGAAAAATTCAGAAAAATAAAACTAATTCAATTCAATATGTTAAAAACACAAATAATATATCAAAAAATTCAGAAAAATAAAACTAATTCAATTCAATATGTTAAAAACACAAATATTATATCAAAAAAATCAGAAAAATAAAACTAATTCAATTCAATATGTTAAAAACACAAATATTATATCAAAAAATTCAGAAAAATAAAACTAATTCAATTCAATATGTTAAAAACACAAATATTATATCAAAAAATTCAGAAAAATAAAACTAATTCAATTCAAAATTCTAAAAATACAAATAATATATCAAAAAATTAAGAAAAATAAAACTAGTTCAATTCAAAATGTTAAAAATACAAATAATATATCAAAAAATTCAGAAAAATAAAACTAATTCAATTCAAAATTTTATACGCCTAGGCAAGAGTATGACTAAATCACTCCAAATTTCATGTATCATCAGTGGTATCTCGAATCATTCGAAAATGGACACCAAACACATCACGGGTAATATAATTCACATGATCCATTCAACAAAGTTTGGTACAATAAATTATTACACATCATTTCTTCCCTTGTGTCCCTGCTTGCTTACGATTGTGCCGTATCCATGGAGCATCCTCATCATTTAACTTAATGCTTGGGTCGGTGTTCACTTTGAAGGGCGGAATTTCAGCAAACATATTATAATCTTCTGATATGTCTGTCTTGTCCTCCACTCCCACGATGTTTCTTTTCCCTGAAAGAACAATGTGGCGCTTTGGATCATCGCATGATGTACTGATCGTTTTCTTATCTTTCCGTTTCCTCGGTTTGCTACTCATGTCCTTCACATAGAAAACCTGAGCGACATCTTTCGCTAGGACGAATGGTTCGTCAAGGTAACCAAGATTGTTGAAATCCACCATTGTCATTCCGTATTGCTGGTCCACCTTTACCCCACCTCCTGTTAGCTTGAACCATTTGCACCGGAACAAAGGGACCTTAAAGGAGGGTCCATAGTCAAGTTCCCATATCTCCTCTATGTAACCATAATATGTGACCTTTTGCCCATTCTCGGTTGCTGCATCAAAGCGGACACCACTGTTTTGGTTGGTGCTCTTTTTATCTTGGGCGATCGTGTAAAATGTATTCCCATTTATCTCGTACCCTTGGAAAGTCGTTATAGTCGAAGATGGTGTCTTGGCCAACATGTACAGCTGATCTACAACATCATTGTCATTCATTAAATATTTTCTCAACCAACTGCCGAAAGTCTCCATGTGGGCCTTCCTAATCCAGGATTCAGGCTTCCCCGGGTTCGGCCGGTGATCTGCCTTGCCGTTGTAATGCTTGCCCTTCTTTCTTACTGGATGAATTTTCGGAAGAAATCGACGATGCCCAAGGTACACGTTCTTCTTACAATTTGGCAAATGTACACTTTCAGTCTCATGTAAGCAGTGCGTGCATGCATTGTATCCCTTATTTGACAGTCCCGAAAGGTTACTAAGAGCAGGCCAATCGTTGATGGTTACGAAAAGCAACGCTCGTAGGTCAAATTCCTCTTGTTTGTGCTCATCCCACACACGGACACCACCCCACAGCTGTAAAAGTTCATCAACTAATGGCCTTAGGTACACATCGATGTCGTTGCCGGGTTGCTTCGGACCTTGGATGAGCACTGGCATCATAATGAACTTCCGCTTCATGCACAACCAAGGAGGAAGGTTGTAGATGCATAGAGTCACGGGCCAGGTGCTATGGCTGGAGCTCTGCTCGCCAAAAGGATTCATGCCATCCATACTTAGAGCAAATCTTATGTTCCTTGCGTCAGCTGCAAAATCTTTGAACCATCTGTCGATCTTTCTCCATTGCGTTCCATCTGCGGTGTGTCTCAACTCC
Source organism: Triticum dicoccoides (assembly GCF_002162155.2). Lineage (NCBI taxonomy): Eukaryota > Viridiplantae > Streptophyta > Magnoliopsida > Poales > Poaceae > Triticum > Triticum dicoccoides. Next base: position 526,438,722 of record NC_041391.1, on the reverse strand, counting down.
CCGTCCGACTTACGGTCCTCTTTGTGCCATCGCAACAACTTGGCATGCTCTTTGTTCCTGAACAAACGTTTCAACCGTGGTATTATAGGAGCATACCACATCACCTTGGCGGGAACCCTCTTCCTGGGTTTCTGGCCCTCAACATCGTCACCAGGGTCATCGCCTCTGATCTTATAACGCAATGCAGTGCATACCGGGCATTCATTCAAATTCTCGTATTCACCGCGGTAGAGGATGCAGTCGTTGATGCATGCATGTATCTTCAGAACCTCTAAACCTAGAGGGCAGACAACCTTCTTTGCTTCGTACGTACTGGCGGGCAACTCATTATTCTTTGGAAACATATTCTTCAACATTTTCAGCAAGTTTTCAAATGCCGAGTCAGCTACACCTGCCTGTGCCTTCCATTTCAGCAAATCCAGTGTGCAGCCCAGCTTTTTCAGACCATCATCGCATCCAGGGTACAACGACTTTCTGTGATCCTCTAACATGCGATCCAAATTCTCCCTCTCCTTTTCAGTTTCGCAGCGTCTCCGTGCATCAGCAATGGTCCGACCAAGATCATCAACGGTCTCATCACGTGCCTCTTCTTCACCTTCACCTTCACCTTCCCCTTCACCTTCCCCTTCACCTACCCCTTCACCTTCCCCTTCACCTTCAGCATCCTCCATGAAAGTATCACCGAAATGAGCAAGATAGCTTTCATCGATGAAATCATCCCCTTCTTCATCTTCTTCCATTATAACCCCTCTTTCTCCATGCTTGGTCCAACAATTATAGCTTGGCATGAAACCGTGCCGAAGCAGGTGCAGGTGAACTTCTCTTGAGGAAGAGTAACCCTTCTGATTCTTACAGTCAACACATGGACAGATAACAAAACCCTTCTGCTTGTTCGCATTAGCCACTACGAGGAAATCTTTCAAACCCGTAGTGAACTCGCGGGAGAGTCGGTTACCGTACATCCATTGCCGATTCATCTGCATTATTATAATATAAAATATATAATTAACCATCATGCATTTGTTAAAGTAACTAGCTATAAACAATAGAAATTAAACAATGAACAACACACATGCATATTTTATCAATGACACACATGCATGAAAGGTTCAAGTTGCTAACCGCGATCGAGGAGGAACCTCAAGTGTGGCTCCAAAAGGTGTTGTTTCACGCTGTTGGGCTGTTGGGCATTTCATCAAACACCTTGTGTGCATAAGAGGAACCAAAAGCAAACTTACACCCCCTTGTGAAGAGAAGTGGCACCAAATGGCTAAGTGAGTGCGCTGAACTGGTATATATAGGGGAGGAGCTTTAGTCGCGGTTGGCCAGGCCAACCGCGACTAAAGGCCTTTGGGCACCTTTAGTCGCGGTTGGCCTGGCCAACCGCGGCTAAAGCCCCTCACGTGCACCAGCTGGCCACCGAGCGCCCTGGCCCAAGCCTTTGGTCGCGGTTCGTCTGCCGAACCGCGACTAAAGACTTCATTAGTCGCGGTTCCTACAGTTTCGCGACTAATGGGGCTGGACGGAAGCCTCTTTTTCTACCAGTGGGTACTTCAAACCCACACGGTTTTTATCCCCCTCATGTGTCAACATTGTGCTCAAGAAAACTGCATCAACTGCATCTTTTTGTGATGATAGTTCACCCAATGGACCCATTAACGGAGAGAAGTCTGTCTCCCGGGTCGGTGACGGGAGCAGTTCGCACCGATTGTAGCGTACTGCACTAAAAAAACTGAGTAGTTCTTTGGGAAAAAGAAAAGCTGATTAGTTTAGTTGACCCTATTGATGCACCGGGATTTGGTCTTCCATACATATCCTCCCCTTCTGATACCAAAGTATTCCAAAGTAATACAGCAAGTTCGATCAGGTGACATTTTGACACACATTCCTGAATATATGCTCCTACCTGCTCCGGGACACGAACACAAGCTATCTTCTGCTCCTCGTTAGTTGAGACTTGAGAGGTTGCTTGATCTTTCCCTTTTCTGGAGGCGAGATTGCTTGATCTTCCCAAAGTGCCATCGTTTTCTCTGCCTTTGGTGTTGATCGTCTCTTGTCCGGTCCCGTCCGTGTCGTACGTGACGACGTCGATGTCATTGGCCTGCGCGCCCACGTAGCTATCGATCGATGCGCATGCTATCTCCGTCGCCGATTCTTCTCCCATGCATGCATGCATCGCCTAACTGACCTAGCAGGTAGCAGAGAGAGTTCGATTTTGAGGCCAGCTAGGGTGGGTCAAGACGTTCGATGTTGCGGCCCGGCACGGCACAACGTGCCTGCTTTCGAAGCTAACGTCGGCATGCTGACTGCTGACTGAGCTCCTTGTCGCTTTACGTGGCCGCAACGTGAAGCAGATAATCTTTGTTATAGCAACAGGTTCAGGTGAACAATCATGCAGAGCTACCGTCACCCAATCAGTGCAAGCGCAACAATGACTAGCTTGGGTGTGTGGTCTAGATCCATCGGCTTTGGCCAATCCGAACTAGATGGGCTTCTTGCGACGTCCACATCCGATTCGGATATCATTCCTGATCTCCGTTGGCCGATGGATCCGACTGACGCCGGCGAATATGCGCTTTCACACACGCATCCATACGTGATGGACGCGCGCATGCATCATCACAAGCACGAGTCTCGCGTGCGTCTTTAGAAGCCTACGTCGAAACTACTAGCAGAACGAACAACAAGGAGTCGTCAACAACATATCCAAGCTCACGGCTACGGGTTAACTTTGGCACGCCACAGAGGGCAGTAGCGTGTGGTATTAGTCAGTACAGTACAAGGGAATAAGGTAGCAGAAGTCTGGCCTAACTCTGCCTTCTCCACTCCCTTGTCTCCAATCCCAATCCAATCCAAGCGCATTCGAAGGACAGGGAGAACAAAACACGATGAGACATGACGGGTGCTAGTACAATCATTTCACTTCCTATAAGGGCAATGTACAATGGTGGCATATGGATACATATGCCCTATGACAAAAAGTAATTTGAAGCACCTATATTGATTTTTTCTCTCCAATGCAAGCTATCACTAGTGGGCCTCATTAAAAAATAGAAAATAAAGACTCTAGTACACATGCATCTCTATTTTTTACTCCAACCTTTTCAGCTTTTGTCATTGGACCACACTTTTTCTCTTCAAGCACCCGCCTCCTGAAGAGGATCCCGCTTTATTATTCGAACCTACTTTACGTCATATCCGATCCTACATGGCATGCGAAGCATCACCTTGAGGCTATGCATTGTACATGCCCTAATAGGGCCGGGCTCTCCTGAACCGCGAGGGATGTCTTACTTTTTCCACTTGGAGAGACCTCGAGATCACCACCGGAAAGCTTTGCGTGCTGCCTGCATGCCGGGTCTCGCTTGGTGCCACATCTCGTGCGCTCCAGCCAAACTACGTCAGTGAACGAGCAGGTGCAGAGGTCCCCGGGCCGGCTGATGGGTGATGACTGATGAGCCAGTACGCTACAGAGTGCCACGATTTGGTTGGGACCAAAACAAGAAGGAAAAAGGACGGGAGATGGGAGAGAAAGCCGATGGACCGAAAGGAACGCGTCATGCATGGCGAGCTGGCGACCAGCGTGTGCGCCCAAGCAGCGTGACGTGGGGACTAGCAGGAAAGGAATGTACTAGCACCCCATCGAGCCCAACGAGGCCCGCGCGGGAAGGGAGAGGCCTGTTTGGTAGCCTGGTTTTTCTATTGGGCCTGCACCGCATGATTCTCAAAGCAGCCCAGAGCCTGTCTCGCTGGAAACCCTGGGATCGGCAGTTTCTCGCGAGCCAGTCTGAGTGCGGCGCGAGGTCGCACGGGCGGGAGCGAGACGCAGGCGAGGGGCGATGGCGGGAGATGGAAATCTGGCGCACCGTCCCGGCACCAAATTAGCTCACCCCCTTTCACTCGCTCACCCATAGCCACTGTCCCCCTTTCTTCGCTACTGCCTCACCACCGGCGGCGGCTGCGATTTCAGATCTGCGCTATAGGCGGCGACGTTTGCGGCGGATCTGGTGCTCCCCTTTCTGTTGGCCACCGTCTGGTCGACCTAGTCTGTGCCATGGCTCCCCCTATGTCGTCCTCGTCTCCGATGTCGGTAAGCAGCACCCCATCCCCCATTTGTTAGCTCAGTGGTTAGGCCGTCGATTTCCCACTGAAGGAACCGTCGATGTCGACTAGGTTATGAACGCACGGACGAGGCTGATAATCCAGGCAGCAGCACTGATTAGTGTGATTCAGGCATGGGTCATGTTCATGCACCAGAGAGTTGTTCGTCGTGCTGGAAGACCTTTGATCCGCTATGGTCCATTGTTTCCCCGGGAACAGGAGAGGATCTAAAATCTGAACTACATCTACAACTGCAATGACGTCGAGGCTCCCTGGATGCTTAGAATGAAAAGAGCACCATTTGCCAGGCTTGTTGAGACCTTCAGGAGCAAGGGGTTGTTACAAGATAGCATCAACATCAGTGTCGAAGAGCAAGTGGCCATGTTCCTCCATGTTGTTGGCCATAACCAGAGGTTCAGGGTCATTCACAACACATCCAGGAGATCAATGGAGACCATCTCTAGGTACTTCAAGCAAGTGCTTTTTGCTATTGGGGAGCTTAGAGGAGAGACGATCAGGAGACCATCTGGTCAGACTCCACCCAAGATTCGCGGAAGCCCAAGATGGTATCCATACTTCAAGGTGAGCATTGACAATATACACTTTTCATGGCTTGATATGCTTGTATTGTTCAAGTTGAGCACTAACACAGGCTTGTGATGCCATTTTCAGGACTGCATTGGGGCAATAGATGGTACTCATGTCACTGCCAGAGTTCCTAGGTCATAGTCTGCAGCATATAGGGGGAGGAAGCACTACACAAGCCAGAATGTGCTTGCTGCTGTTGACTTTGATCTGAAGTTCACATATGTGTTGGCTAGCTGGGAGGGGTTAGCGCATGATGCTAACATTCTCACTGACAGCATGAGTCGACCTGATGGGATCAACATCCCCGACGGCAAGTTTTACCTTGGAGATGCTGGCTATGCATGTCAGCCGGGTATTCTTCCACCCTTCAGGAAAACAAGGTACCATCTCAACGAGTTCTGTCGTAGGAATTTTCCTAGGACTGCACATGAGCTGTTTAATCTCGACACTCCAGCCTTAGAGTAACTGTTGAGAGGGCATTTGGAGCTCTGAAGAATAGGTTTAAGATCCTGGATCAGAAGCCATTCCACCCATACTCCACTCAACTTAAGCTAGTTCTTGCTTGTTGCATTCTGCATAACTGGATCCTCCAGTGGGGCTTTGATGAACACGTGCCTGAGGAGGAAGAGGTCGAGCCTGACGATGTTGTTAGCTTTGTCCATGGTGTGGAGGCATTTGATAATGACGCTTGGAAGAACAAAAGGTTGGGGTGGGCAGAGCCAATGCGGCTTAACGGAGGTTAGTGCAGGATTTGAAGAAGAGGAAGAAGCAGCAGCAGCAGCAGCAGAAGCATAGAAGAAGAGGAAGAAGAAGCAGCAGAAGCCGAAGAGGAAGATGAAGCAGCAACATCGATGAACTATCCCCTATTTCAATGGCTCTTAATAATTTGAACTGTCATTTAATTGTAGTTAGGATGAACTGTCATTTGTTTAACTAGCTGACATTATGTTCAAATTGTGTGTGGTAAGGTCATCACTAGTTAGAAGTGGTGACAACACCTTATGCAGGTTGCAACCAAACACCATGTCATATGTGCACCTAATGCAATGCGGGCAACCAAACGCTGGGTCAAAAATGGTTGTCTCATACAACTAGGGACATGCAGGCAACCAAACTATGTGCATCTGGTTTTTTTGCCATGCATCCCCTCAAACCGGCTCAATAGAGCCAGGCTCGCCGGGCCAGGCTCAGTCGGCAATGTAACCAACATGCCCTTATGGATTCGCTAATTCTCATCTAGATGAGTCTCTTCTAATTTCTACACTATTTGATTAACCAAATGAGAAAATCCCGACGAATCTCCACGTAAATCCAACAGTGTAGAAACTATTAATTCTCATCTAAATGAAAGTTCGACACACTCTTGCTTTATTAGTGTATAAACATGTTGCTCACCTTTTTCTTTCTTTAAAATCTATTCCCTCCATCTTTTAATGTAAGACGTTTTTTCACACTACATTACGCATTATAGTGTAGTTTCAAAAAACCTCTTATATTATGGGACGGAGGAAGTAGGATTTTCTTTCCAGCAAATTGGTTGGGCTAGAAGAACATTTCGGGCCGCAACTTGTTAAAGACGTTTGTGTGAGTTGTGTGACACAAAGTTGGGTTCTACAAACAAGTTCTCAGTCGTTGGGCCATGTGACCTGCTATGATTCTAGGGTTCTCCTATCGACACCCCTAAAAAAGGTACTCCTATAGGGGACCTTCTATATGCCACTTACTGCGACAAACTGGCAGCGATTCACACAGGGACAGCTGACCTAGGCCGGCCCATCACGCCACGAAATCAATAAAAAACTAACGCCCTAGATGAGAATCGGACGCGGTGACTATTTCTCGCATTAAGCGAGTTGGAACGGATCTCTCGCTGAAGGATCGTTGTGTCTCGCGAGCAACTGGGCCTGCCCACTTAATAAAAGAAATAGGGGTAAAAGCAGAGAGAAGCTGGGTCTGCTAGATAGTTTATGGTGACACGAGCCACCGCGCTATGTGTTGAGTTCATGATGAGCTATAGGGCGTGACCTACTTAAGGTAAAAGAGCTATTTTTCTCCATCGTCTTTTTGTTTTATTCAGTTTTCTTCCTGCTTTCTTTGTTTTTTTTGCTCTTTTTTTCTTCTCCATTTTTTTGGTTTTCCTTTTCCTTCTCCATTTTTTGTTTGGTTTTTTCTTCTTCTTCATTTTTTCTTCTTCTTTTTAGTTTTCATTTTTTGTTTTTTCTTCGTTTCTTTTTGTCTTTCATTCTACATTACATACATGATCAATATTATTTCAAATACTTGTTCAACATTTTTTAAATACTTGTGAAACATTTTTATATACGTGATCAACATTTTTCAAATACTAATTGAACATTTTTTTCAAATACTTGTTCAATATATTCTAAATACTTGTTCAACATTTTTCAAATGCATGATTATTATTTTTTTTCTAAATATTATGCCCTGGATTGAACACACGACCAATGGCAACTCGCTCGCGTTCCTAGCTGTTGTGATAGGCAAACTCTAATGTTAGATTTTGCAGTATGATACTTAAAGAAAGTAACGCCAGCGGAAAAACATAAATATTTTTTTCTGAAAATTAAAATGCATGAGTGCAGGATCGAACACACGACCTCCAGCAAAGTGAAGAACCTCGCTAGACACTGTAGTACATAAAGGATATGCTGCCAAGGTTGGCAGCGCAGTTTATATGAACATAACAAATGAAAGATTAAAAAAATCAAATTTTGAGTATGATTTTCTATTTAAGAAATGTAAAATAATTTTTTCAACATGAATATTTCCAAATTATATAAAAACGTGGACAGTTTTCAGAATTTCAAACATTTTCTGGAAAAAAAGGAACAAAATTGAAAGCAAGAATATTTTTCAAAACTACGAATAAAATTCTGAAAATGGAACCATTTTCCGAAAAGTGAGCAAAATCCACGAACAAACATTTTTTCCAAACAAGAACATTTTATCAAAATCTACGAATTGTTTTCTGAATTTGTGTAAAATATTTGAAAATATGAATATTTTGAATTAATTTCGAAAAAGGAATACTTTCCAAAATTATGAACATTTTTTAGAAAACACAAACATTTTATGAAATTCCAAAACATTTTCTAAATTTGCAAACAAATTTCGAAAACATGAAGAATTTTTGAATTTCACAAACTGTTTCTAAATTTGTGAACAAAATTTTAAATTTAGAAAAAATGTGGAAATTTGGAAAATGCAATGTTTTGGATTATTGAAGAAATTATCCGTTGATCCAAAATAAACAAACACATTTCGAAATGCTAATTTTTGGATTTTCAAACACTTTATGATTTTTTTAATTTGCTATCTTTTTTGTAAATTAGCAATCAATATTTGAAATTCTAAAACGTTTTAGCAATTTCTGAACAAAATTTGAAGATAGGAACATTTTAACTGAAAAATGAACAAAATTTGAAACATGTGCACATTTTTCAAATTTTTGATATCTTGTTGAGAAATAAAAATAAACTTAAAAGTTCAAAAGAAAAATTAGAAAAAACGAAAACATAAAGCAAAAAAAAAGCAAAACCTACAAAACCCTGGTTGAAACCTCCAAAAGGTTCCACCAACCAAAAGAACCGCAAGACCATAAACGGGCCGGCCCAACTCATCACTCGATCGCAGGTTTCTATGCAAAAGGTGGACAGTTTGGCACAGAATGCATCAAATAGGGATATCCCGCCTTTAGAGGGCGCCATACTGCTCCTAGGCGCTCGTTGCGCCGCCTAGCGAAAGCAACGCTCACGCCCCCGCTCGCTCGCCTGTTCGTTCGGTTACAGTGGCGCTCGATCGAACGCTTTGTTCCATCGCTCTATAGATTCCATTGGCCTCGTTGATTGCCTCGAAAAAAAAGTTGACCTCGTTGATCAGTTTAGTTGACCATATTGACCGTCTCTTTAACAAAACTTCATCAATTTTTGGAAGAAAGTTCATCGGTTTGAAAAACAGTTAATCAATTTTAGAAAAATTTCATCGATATATTTAAAAAAAATACCGAATTTAATAAAAGTTCATCGATTCTGAAAAAAATCATCTATTTTTATAAAAATTCATCTATTTTGAAAAAAAGTTCATCTCTTCGAAAATGTTCATCAATTTTGAACAAAAAGTTCATCAAATCTGAAAAAAAGTTCATCAAATTTGACAAAAGTTCATCGATTTGAAAAAAGTACATCAAATTTGCAAAAAAATTCATCAAATTTGCGAAAAAAATTATCAAATTTGAAAAAAATTCACCAAATTTGAAAAAAGTTCATTCGGCTTTGAAAAAGTTTCTTCAATTTTGAAAAAAAATCAAAGGTGTATTCAATTAGCATTAAGAAGAAAGGAACTTAAAACTGAACAAAACCGTTCCAGATTAAAAAGTAAAATGATAAAAGAAAAAGGAAAAAAGAAATAGACGTAAGATGAAAAGAGGGAAGAAGTTTCTATAGAGTATATAAGGTGAACGACGTAAAGTGGTTAGCGCAGCGCGTATCAACTAGGAGGTCCCGAGTTTGAATCCTGGCGCGTGCGATATTTTTTGGTTTTACAAATAGAAAACAAGATAGAATGAGGCGGTGTGCGCCCTGTACCAAATACCCTATATTCGGCGCTTAAGGTGCCAAATAGGATTTGGCAAGGAATACCCTATTAGGCACTCTCTTCGTCAAACGGTCGAACGATGGCCCAGGAGCGTGATCAATTGGGCCGGCCCATCTCCCACGGTCCGCATAGCAGGGCAACTCCGGTTTCGAAAACCTTTCAGATGGGTTCACAACCCGTTTTGCCGATTTTTGCATACCTTCTCGAAGGTTCAGGAACTGGTTTTCTTTTTCTGTTGCAGCTTCTCTTTTCTACTTTTTCGTTTTTCTCTCTTTTTTTTTCTCTTCTCCCATTTTTGTTTCTAATTGTACAAATTTAACATTTTGTTCAAAATATTCAAAAAAAATTGTTCGGCTTTCAAAAAAATTGCATTTTTCTAAATTGTTTGAACTCGGAAACTTGCTGGAGTTTTATAAAAAATGCTCCAAGTTTTAGAAAAATGTCCCATTTTTAATTATTTATTTCACCTATACAAAATGTTCCCTTTTCAAAAAAGTGAATTTTCATAATTTTTTAGTTTCATATTTTGTCTCAATTTCATAAGTAGTTCCTGTTTTCAAATTTTGTTGATCAATTAAAAATTATTCAAAAATAGTTCCATTTAATTTTTTTGACATATTTAGAGAATTTTCTCATTGTCAAAATTCTTCAGGATTTTCCAATAGTTCCTATTTTATAAAAATTGTTCTGAATTTAAAAAATTTATCCCCGCTTTCGAATTTTTTTCACCAATTCTAACAATATTCATGTTTTCAAAACATATTTTGGAATTTTGAAGAAAAAAAATCATTTTTCAATAATGTTCTGGAAATTTTTAAAATGTTCTAATTTTTAAAAACATAAATTTTTAAATAAATTTTGTAGAATTTCCAAAGATGGTAAATTTTTCAACTTTGTTTACAAATTTGAAAAAGTTCACGTTTTCAAAAAATGTTTGGAATTTGAAAAAAAATCATCTTTTTTTAAAAATTGTTGTAACTCCAATAAAGTTTTCTAAATTTGAAATATTGTTTGCAATTTTGAAGTAATGGTCAGTCTACGCCGCTAAATTAAGTTCTTTTACAATTCACTCTACTAATTATGTCAGCAGCACTGAATAGGTGGACTGGTTAACCACATAGATCCACAAGTAGTAGGTTTGTAGTTTGAATCCCTGTTAGCGCACCGAAATGTTTCTATGCATTTTTCGCCCAAGAGCTCGTTTCACTTCATCTCGAATGGGCCGATGCAAAGGGCGGTCTTTTGCCGCAGAATGCGGCAAATAGGAGATCCCCTTTGAGAGGTCCTATATGGCACCTTTAGCATCAGATCTCCTCCGTGGCGCTCACACGGAGGCTTCCTGGGCCTGTCCCAACAAAAGCTGGTCGCTTGGGACGTAGTGTTCACTCCTTGGGCGTGACTATGTCTTTTGACTAGTTATTTGAAGGGACGAATTTCGAATAGTTGAACGCCTCCTAGTCGCGCGAGCGTATGTGCCAGCTTAGTCGAATTTCCTCTCCCCTTGCCAAGGTGAGACTAAAACACATCCTGATTCGTTTCCCCTACAGTAAGGACTCTAATAAATAGCCTATAAGTAGTATTTTGAAATTATATGGGCCTGACACAAAAATAAGGTGGCACAAACACCTATATTAAGCTGGACGAAATTTATGAAACAACATCTTATATATTTCGTTCATGTCCTTGTACGTCATCATGGTGACTCCCAAGTGCTGAAAACTCCAACAGGAACGCCGTTCTTGTTCTCCTTGTGCATGCCATTATCTTCATGCTTGATCATGCTTTAATGTTCATCCTTGTTGTCCAAAGTAGGCCCGTCATTTGTAAGTAAAATAAATATATCCAATTTAGGCAGCATCATATTCTCATGAACATTAGAACCGTTACCAAGAAACGAAAGTACCTGGTAATTTAATTGGCGTGCGCGAGCTCTAGTAATTGGTCCCTTGTAAGTAATAGCAGGGGCTATGGCTGGTAGTGATGTCCTCATCATCCTCCCCTTCTTGAATTAAAGTTGTCCTCGATGGAAGCTCATCTTCCTCACCCAAGTAAGGTTTCAAATCTGCAATGCTAAAAGTGGGACTAACCTCAAAATCTGCACAAGTAGCTCAAGTTTATATGCATTATTATTTATTTTCTCTAACACCTTAAAAGGACCATCAACACGTGGCATTAGCTTTGACTTGCGCAAATCAGAAAACCTATCCTTACGCAAATGTAACCAAGCAAGATCTCAAGGTGCAAAGACAACACATTTTCTACCCTTACCTCCAACAAGTTTATATTTAGCATTCATGCGCTCAATATTTTCCTTAGTTAACTAATGCATTTTAAAATCAATTCACCACATTGTTTAGCATCAAATTAACCTTCTCCAAAAATGGAAGATGCAACAAATCAATGGGTGCACAAGGTAGAAAACCATACACAATCTCAAAAGGGCACATCTTAGTAGTAGAATGCAGCGAACGATTATAAGCAAATTTAATATGAGGCAAGCATTCTTCCCACATTTTAACGTTATTCTTCAAAACAACCTAAGCATAGTAGACAATGTTCTATTGACTACTTCAGTTTGTCCATGAGTTTGGGGATGACTTGTAGTACTAAAAAGCAATTTAGTCCCCAACTTAGACCATAAACTTCTCCAAAAGTGGCTAAGAAATTTAGTATCATGACCTGAAACAATAGTATTTGGCACACCATACAAGCGAATAATTTCACGAAAGAACAAATCAACAACATCATCATTTTATGACATGGTATAAAGTGTGCCATTTTCGAAAATCTATCCACGACAACAAATATGTTATCACTCCTCATTCTTGTTCGAGGTAAACCTAAAGCAAAGTTCATAGATATGTCCTCCCATGGAACACTAGGTACAGGCAACGACATATATAAATCATGAGGATTGAGTCGTGACTTAACTTTTTGACATGTAGTGCAACGAGCAACAAAGCGCTCAAGATCCCGTCTCATCTTTGGCCAAAAGAAATGTGTAGCAAGTATGTCCACCATCTTCACGCCAAAGTGTCCCATTAATCCACCTCCATGCGCCTCCTTCAACAAGAAAAGACGAACGGAGCTAGCTGGAATGCATAGCTTGTTAGCATGGAACACAAATCCATCATTAATAACAAACTTGTTCCATGTTCTTCCTTCTTTACAATTTTGCATTACATCTCTAAAATCAGCATCATGCACATATTGATCTTTGATGGTCTCCAAACCAAATGTTTTAAAGTCAAGTTGTGAAAGCATAGTATAGCGACGAGACAATGCATCGGCAATAACATTTTCTTTACCCTTCTTGTGTTTAATGTCATAAGGAAAAGTCTCAGTGAATTCAAACCATTTAGCATGTCTACGGTTCAGATTTGCTTGACTTTTAATATGTTTCAAAGATTCATGATCAGAATGTATAACAAATACTTTGGGCCATAAATGATGTTGTCATGTTTCTAAATTCCGAACAAGAGCATATAATTCCTTATCATAAGTAGAATAGTTCATACTAGGCCCACTCAATTTTTCAGAAAAGTATGCAACAGGTTTGCCATCTTATAATAACACACCTCCTAATCCAATTCCACTAGCATCACATTCAAGCTCAAAAATCTTATTAAAATATGGACGTTGGGGTAAAGGATCCTGTGTCAACTTATCTTTCAATACCGTGAAGGCTTCTTCCTGTGCGGTACCCCAAACAAAAGGCACATCCTTCTTTGTAAGCTCACTGAGAGGGGTGGCAATGGTGCTGAAATCCCTCACAAAACGCTTATAGAAACCAGCGAGGCCAAGAAACTCCTGACTTGTCTGACCATTTTGGGCTGCAACCAACTCTCAATAGCTTCTATCTTGGCTTTACCAACTTCAATTCCTTGTAGAGTAACAACATATCCAAGAAAAGACAGTCAATCGGTGCAAAAGGTGCACTTCCCAAGGTTACCAAATAAACGTGCATCACAAAGAGCAATAAAAACAGCACATAAATGTTCCAATTGTTCCTCCAAAGATCTACTATAAATCAACATATAATCAAAATAGACTACCACAAATCGTCCAATGAAAGCACGTAAAACTTTGTTCATTAATCTCATGAAAGTGCTAGGTGCATTTGTTAACCCAAAATGCATGACTAACCACTCATATAAGCCCAACTTAGTTTTAAATATTGTTTTCCATTCATCTCCCGGTTTCATATGAATTTGATGGTATCCACTACGCAAATCAACTTTGTAGAATATGGTAGATCCACTTAATTCATCAAGTATATCATCTAGCCTAGGAATAGGATGATGATAAAGAATAGTAATATTAGTAATGTATGTACAATAAACACACATACGCGGTGTATCATCCTTTTTTGGCACTAGAATAATAGGAACAACACAAGGACTAAGGGATTCACGTATATAGCCTTTATCGAGCAGCTCTTGTACTTGATGCATAATCTCCTTCGTCTCCTCCGGATTGGAATGGTATGGCACACAATTGGCAGCGAACAACCGGGAGTTAAGTCAATATGATGCTCAATCCCTCGAATAGGTGGTAATCCCGGTAGAACATCTTGTGGAAAGACGTCAGCGACTCCTGCGAAATGTTAGTGTCAGGAGGAGGCAAATAGGGAGGCACGTCCTCGAATGAAAATAATGCATGTTTGCACACAAAAGCATAGCATCTACTGAAATCTAGATCATCAATATCAGATTTGGTGGCAATCAAACATACACTTTTCAATTTAATTTCGGAGGCAACTTGAGATGATGGTTTGTTATTAGGCTTCATTTGTTGCTCAAATTATTTTGCCACAATCTGATTTTCACTCGTGTTTTGCTCCTATTATACTTTACTAGCTCTATTAAGATCATCTTTCAAAATGTGTCCAAGAGACATAGAAAGCAAAGTAATATGTTCCTGCTTGTGAACAAGAGTATACTGATTATTTCTACCATGGTGTACAGATTTTTTATTGAATTGACATGGCCTACCAAGTAACAAAGAGCACGCTTGCATGGGTACCACATCACAATCAACATAATCAGCATATGTAGCGATACTAAAATTCACATGAACAGTACATGTTACCTTAACCTTGCCGCTGTTGTTGAACCATTGTATCTACTAAGGATGAGGATGTGGTCTGGTGGTGAGATACAGCTTCTCCACCATCTCCATGCTAGCCAAGTTGTTGCAACTCCCTTCATCTATGATGACGTGAACATAACGTTCCTTCACAACTCCCTTTGTATGGAACAAATTATGCCTCTAATTTTGCTCAGCCTGTGTAATCCGCACACTCAAAACACGTTGAGCAACTAAGCTTTCATACCTGCCAGCATCTTCAGTAGCCATGTATTGTGTCTCTTGTTCAGAATCATGTCCACCCTGCTCTTCACTAGCAATAAGAGCCAAAGTCTCCTCCTCATAGTCACTAGTGGACTCATAACCACCATCCTTGGTAACAATCATCACACGTGGAGATGGGCATTTGCTCACTGACCTCCACCTTTGCAACGACGACATATGACTCATGTGTTTGCCCTGTTGATGTCATGGATGAAGAAGAGCTCTGTGCAGGACCAAAAGGTGTGCACCTAGCGGATGGTGGTGGTGGTGGCTGTTTTCTTGTATCTCGGTTGGAGTTGGCAGATGAAGTAGGCAGTGTTGCAGCAGGATGTCTGGAAGTAGAAGATGTACGCGGTGTCCATGATGAAAATCGACCAGAAAAACTAGTTCGCGCCAATGCTTGTCGATCCTGCACTTCACATTCAGCTTTGCAAGAAAGATGGAATAAACGAGTGATATTGTTATAATCCTTATACTCTAAGATAGTCTGAATCTCTCTATTTAACATGCCCATGAAACATGCAAGCATAGCTTCATTATCCTCAATAATACCACATATAATCATGTCAGTTTGTAATTCCTGGTAATATTCTTCTAAATAAAATTTTTTCCTTGTCTTAACGCTGTAATTTTTGAAGTAATTCACGTTGATAATACGGTGGAACCAATGAGTACGCATAGCATTTTTCAAAGCAGACCAAGTAGTTGGAATATTATCATGAACTAGTGAATGCACAAACAACAGCAACACGTCTATCCTCGGGATATTGTAAACATGTAAACATTGTTCAGTTTCTAACTCCCAGGTAAGATATACATCAGGAACGTATGTACCCTCAAATGGCGGAATATTCAATTTTAGTTTAGGAATGTGGTCATGATCTCATGCCTGAGGTGGTAGCGCAGCCCTACCATTGTGATTATATGCATGTGGATGACCTGGTTCTTGGGGAACGTAGTAATTTCAAAAAATTTCCTACGCACACACAAGATCATGGTGATGCATAGCAACGAGAGGGGAGAGTGTCGTCCATGTACCCTCGTAGACCGAAAGCGGAAGCGTTAGCACAACGCGGTTGATGTAGTCGTACGTCTTCATGATCCGACCGATCCAAGTACCGAACGTACGACACCTCCGAGTTGAGCACACGTTCAGCTCGATGACGTCCCACAAACTCTGATCCAGCAGAGCTTTGCAAGAGAGTTCTGTCAGCACGACGGTGCGATGACGGTGTTGATGATGCTACCGACGTAGGGCTTCGCCTAAGCACCGCTACGATATATATTACCGAGGTGAAATATGGTGGAGGGGAGCACCGCACACGGCTAAGAGATCAATGATCAATTGTTGTGTCTAGAGGTGCCCCCTGCCCCCTTATATAAAGGAGTGGAGCAGGGGGGAGGGCCGGCCCTCCTATGGCGCGCCCTGGAGGAGTCCTGCTCCCACCGGGAGTAGGATTGCCCCTCTTCCAAGTAGTAGAAGTAGGAGTCAAGGAAAGGGAAAAGAGAAGAGAAGGAAGGAGGGGGCGCAACCCCTCCCCCTACTCCAATTCGGACTAGGCCTTGGGGTGGCACGCAGCCTCCCCTCTTTCTTACCCCTAAAGCCTAATAAGGCTCATATACTCCCCGGCGAATTCCCGTAACTCTCCGGTACTCCGAAAAAATACCCGAATCACTCGGAACCTTTCCGATGTCCGAATATAGTCGTCCAATATATCAATCTTTACGTCTCGACCATTTTGAGACTCCTCGTCATGTCCCCAATCTCATCCGGGACTCCGAACTACCTTAGGTACATCAAAACACATAACTCATAATGTAAATCGTCACCGAACGTTAAGGGTGCGGACCCTACGGGTTCGAGAACTATGTAGACATGACCGAGACACGTCTCCAGTCAATAACCAATAGCGGAACCTGGATGCTCATATTGGCTTCCACATATTCTACGAAGATCTTTATCGGTCAAACCGCATAACAACATACGTTTGTTCCCTTTGTCATCGGTATGTTACTTGCCCGAGATTCGATCGTCGGTATCTCAATACCTAGTTCAATCTCGTTACCGGCAAGTCTCTTTACTCGTTCCGTAATGCATCATCCCGCAACTAACTCATTAGTCACATTGCTTTGCAAGGCTTATAGTGATGTGCATTACGGAAAGGGCCTAGAGATACCTCTCCGACAATGGGAGTGACAAATCCTAATCTCGAAATACGCCAACTCAACAAGTACCTTCGGAGACACCTGTAGAGCACCTTTATAATCACCCAGTTACGTTGTGACGTTTGGTAGCAGACAAAGTGTTCCTCCGATAAACGGGTGTTGCATAATCTCATAGTCATAGGAACATGTATAAGTCATGAAGGAAGCAATAGCATCATAGTAAACGATCAAGTGCTAAGCTAACGAAATGGGTCAAGTAAATCACATCATTCTCTAATGATGTGATCCCGTTGATCAAATGACAACTCGTGTCTATGGCTAGGAAACTTAACCATCTTTGATTCAACGAGCTAGTCAAGTAGAGGCATACTAGTGACATTATGTTTATCTATGTATTCACACATGTACTAACTTTCCCGTTAATACAATTCTAGCATGAATAATAAACATTTATCATGAAATAAGGAAATAAATAATAACTTTATTATTGCCTCTAGGGCATATTTCCTTTAGTCTACCACTTGCACTAGAGTCAATAATCTAGTTCACATCACCATGTGATTTAACACCAATATTTACATCTGTATGTGATTAATACCCATAGTTCACATCATCATGTGATGAACACCCAAAGGGTTTACTAGAGTCAATAATCTAGTTCACATCGCTATGTGATTAACACCCAAAGAGTACTAAGGTATGATCATGTTTTGCTCATGAGAGAAGTTTAGTCAACGGGTCTATCACATTCAGAGCCGTATGTATTTTGCAAATATTCTATGTCTACAATGCTCTGCACGGAGCTACTCTAGCTAATTTCTCCCACTTTCAATAGGTATCCAGATTGAGACTTAGAGTCATCTGGATTAGTGTAAAAGCTTGTATCGATGTAACTCTTTATGACAGACTCTTTTATCACCTCCATAATCGAGAAACAACTCCTTAGTCCTCACTAAGGATATTATTGACTGCTGTCCAGTGATCTACTCTTAGATCAAAATTGTACTCCCTTGCCAAACTCAGAGCAAGGTATACAATAGGTCTGGTACACAACATAGCATACTTTGTAGAACCTATGACTGAGGCATAGGGAATGACTTTTCATTCTCTTTCTATTTTCTGCTATGGTCGGGTTTTGAGTCTTACTCAACTTCACACCTTGCAACACAGGAAAGAACTTCTTCTTTGACTGTTCCATTTTGAATTACTTCAAAATCTTATCAAGGTATGTACTCATTGAAAAATCTTATCAAGCGTCTTGATCTATCTCTATAGATCTTGATGCTCAATGTGTAAGCAGCTTCATCGAGGTCTTTCTTTGAAAAACTCCTTTCAAATACTCCTTTATGCTTCCCAGAAAATTCTACATTATTTCTGATGAACAATATGTCATTCACATAATTCTTATCAGAAAGGCTGTAGTGCTCCCACTCACTTTCCTGTAAACACAGGCTTCACCACAAGTCTGTATAGAACTATATGCTTTGATCAACTCATCAAAGCGTATATTCCAACTCCGAGATGCTTGCACCAGTCCATAAATGGATCGCTGGAGCTTGCACATTTTGTTAGCACCTTTAGGATCGACAAAATCTTCTGGTTGCATCATATACAACTCTTCTTTAACAAATCCATTAAGGAATGTAGTTTTGACATCCATTTGTCAGATTTCATAAAATGTGGCAATTTGCTAACATGATTCGGACAGACTTAAGCATCGTTGCGAGTGAGAAAATCTCATCGTAGTCAACACCTTGAACTTTGTCAGAAACCTTTTTTGACAAGTCGAGCTTTATAGATAGTAACACTACTATCAGCGTCTGTCTTCCTCTTGAAGATCCATTTATTTTCTATGGCTTGGCAATCATCGGGCAAGTCCACCAAAGTCCACACTTTGTTCTCATACATGGATCTCATCTCAGATTTCATGGCCTTCAAGCCATTTCGCGGAATCTGGGCTCATCATCACTTCATCATAGTTCGTAGGTTCATCATGGTCTAGTAACATGACTTCTAGAACAGGATTATCGTACCACTCTGGTGCGGACTATACTTTGGAAGACCTACGAGGTTCTGTAGTAACTTAATCTGAAGTTTCATGATCATCATCATTAGCTTCCTCACTAATTGGTGTAGGAATCACTGGAACTGATTTCTGTGATGAACTACTTTCTAATTCGGGAGAAGGTACAATTACCTTATCAAGCTCTACTTTCCTCCCACTCACTTCTTTCGAGAGAAACTTCTTCTCTAGAAAGGATCCATCTTAGCAACAAATATCTTGCCTTCGGATCTGTGATAGAAGGTGTATCCAACAGTTTCCTTTGGGTATTCTATGAAGACGCACTTCTCCGATTTGGGTTCGAGCTTATCAGGTTGAATTTTTTTTACATAAGCATCACAGCCCCAACTTTAAGAAACGACAACTTTGGTTTCTTACCAAACCACAGTTCATGTGGTGTCGTATCAACGGATTAGATGGTTCCCTATTTAAAGTGAATGCAGCTATGTTTCATGCATAACCCCAAAATGATAGTGGTTAATCGGTAAAATACATCATAGATCGCACCATATCCAATAAAGTGCGATTACAACATTCGGACACACCATTACGCTGTGGTATTCCATGTGGCGTGAGCTGTGAAACTATTCCACATTGTTTTATATGAAGGCCAAACTCGTAACTCAAATATTCTCCTCCACGATCAGATCGTAGAAACTTTATTTTCTTGTTACGATGATTCTCTACTTCACTCTGAAATTCTCTGAACTTTTCAAATGTTTTAGACTTGTGCTTCATTAAGTAGATATACTCATATATGCTCAAATCATCTGTGAAGGTCAGAAAATAACGATACCTGCCACGAGCATCAACACTCATTGGACCGCATACATCGGTATGTATTATTTCCAACAAGTCAGTAGCTCGTTTCATTGTTCCGGAGAATGGAGTTTTAGTCATCTTGCCCAAAAGGCACGGTTCGCAAGTATCAAATGATTCATAACCAAGTGATTCCAAAAGTCCATCTTAATGGAGTTTCTTCATGCGCTTTACACCGATATGACCCAAACGGCAGTGCCACAAATAAGTTGCACTATCATTATCAACTTTGCATCTTTTGGCATAAATATTATGAATATGTGTATCATTAGATCGAGATACAACAAACTATTTTCATTGGGTGTATGACCATCGAAGGTTTTATTCATGTAAACAGAACAACAATTATTCTCTGACTTTAAATGAATAACCATATTGCAATAAACATGATCAAATCATATTTATGCTCAACACAAACGCCAAATAACATTTATTTAGGTTTAACACTAATCCCGAAAGTATAGGGAGTGTGCGATGATGATCATATCAATCTTGGAACCACTTCCAACACACATCGTCACTTCACCCTCAACTAGTCTCTGTTTATTCTGTAACTCCTGTTTCGAGTTACTAATTTTTAGCAACTAAAAAAGTATCAAATACCCAGGGGCTACTATAAACACTAGTAAGGTACACATCAATAACCTATATATCAAATATACACTTGTTCACTTTGCCATCCTACTTATCCACCAAATATTCAGGGTATTTCCGCTTCCAGTAACCATTTCCTTTGCAGTAGAAGCACTCAGTTCAGGCTTTGGTCCAGCTTTGGGCTTCTTCATGGGAGTGACAACTTTCTTGCCATTCTACTTGAAGTTTCCCTTTTCTTTTCCTTTGCCCTTTTCTTGAAACTAGTGATCTTGTCAATCATCAACACTTGATGTTCTTTCTTGATTTCTACCCTCATTGATTTCAGCATCACGAAGAGCTCGGGAATCGTTTTCGTCATCCCTTGCATAGTATAGTTCATCATGAAGTTCTACTAACTTGGTGATGGTGACTAAAGAACTCTGTCAACCACTATCTTATCTGGAAGATTAACTCCCACTTGATTCAAGCGATTGTAGTACCCAGACAATCTGAGCACATGCTCACTGCTTGAGCTATTCTCTGCCATCTTTTGGCTATAGAACTTGTTGGAGACATCATATCTCTCAACTCGGGTATTTGCTTGAAATATTAACATCAACTCCTGGAACATCTCATATGGTCCATGATGTTCAAAACGTCTTTGAAGTCCCGATTCTAAGTCGTTAAGCATGGTGCACTAAACTATCAAGTAGTCATCATATTGAGCTAGCCAAACGTTTATAACGTCTGCATCTGCTCCTGCAATAGGTCTGTCACCTAGCAGTGCATCAAGGACATAATTCTTCTGTGCAGCAATGAGGATAAAACCTCAGATCATGGACCCAGTCCGTATCATTGCTACTATCATTTTCAACTTATTTTTCTCTAGGAACATATCAAAAAATAAAGGGAAGAAACAATGCGAGCTATTGATCTACAACATTATTTGCAAAATACTATCAAGACTAAATTCATGATAAATTAAAGTTCAATTAATCATATTACTTAAGAACTCCCACTTAGATAGACATCCCTTTAATCATCTAAGTGATCACACGATCCAAATCAACTAAACCATGTCCGATCATCACATGAGATGGAGTAGTTTTCAATGGTGAACATCACTATGTTGATCATATCTACTATATGATTCACGCTCGACCTTTCGGTCTCAGTGTTCCGAGGCCATATCTGCATATGCTAGGTTTGTCAAGTTTAACCTGAGTATTCTGCGTGTGTAAAACTGTCTTACACCCGTTGTATTTGAACGTAGAGCTTATCACACCCGATCATCACGTGGTGTCTCGGCACGAAGAACTTTCGCAATGGTGCATACTCAGGGAGAACACTTATACCTTGAAATTTAGTGAGAGATCATCTTATAATGCTACCGTCAGTCAAAACAGAATAAGATGTATAAAATATAAACATCACATGCAATCAAAATATGTGACATGATATGGCCATCATCATCTTGTGTCTTTGATATTCATCTCCAAAGCATCGTCATGATCTCCATCGTCACCGGCATGACACCATGATCTTCATCATCTTGATCTATATCAATGTGTTGTCACATGGTCGTCTCGCCAACTATTGCTCTTGCAACTATTGCTATCACATAGCGATAAAGTAAATCAATTATTTGGCACTTACATCTTATGCAACAAAGAGACAACCATAGGGCTTCTGCCAGTTGCTGATAACTTCAACAAAACATGATCATCTCGTACAACAACTTATATCTCATCACGTCTTGACCATATCACATCACAACATGCCCTGCAAAAACAAGTTAGACGTCCTCTACTTTGTTGTTGCAAGTTTTACTTGGCTACTACGGGCTTAGCAAGAACCGTTCTTACCTACGGATCAATAACCACAACGATATTTCGTCAAGTTAGTGTTGTTTTAACCTTCAACAAGGACCGGCGTAGCCACACTCGATTCAACTAAAGTTGGAGAAACTGACACCCGCCAGCCACCTGTGCAAAGCACGTCGGTAGAACCAGTCTCGCGTAAGCATACGCGTAATGTCGGTCCGGGCCGCTTCATCCAACAATACCGCCGAATCAAAGTATGACACGCTGGTAAGCAGTATGACTTGTATCACCCACAACTCACTTGTGTCCTACTTGTTCATATAACATCTACGCATAAACCTGGCTCTGATACCACTGTTGGGGAACGTAGTAATTTCAAAACATTTCCTATGCACACGCAAGATCATGGTGATGCATAGCAACGAGAGGGGAGAGTGTTGTCCACGTACCCTCGTAGACCGAAAGCGGAAGCGTTAGCACAACGCGGTTGATGTAGTCGTACGTCTTCACGATCCGACCAATCCAAGTACCGAACGTACGGCACCTCCAAGTTCAGCACACGTTCAGCTCGATGACGTCCCATGAACCCCGACCCAGCAGAGCTTTGTGGGAGAGTTCCGTCAGCATGACGGTGTGATGACGGTGTTGATGATGCTACTGACACAGGGCTTCGCCTAAGCACCGCTATGATATTACCGAGGTGGAATATGGTGGAGGGGGCACCGCACACGGCTAAGAGATCAATGATCAATTGTTGTTGAAAGGATCGATATGGTTGACTAGAGGGGGGGTGAATAGGCAACTAACAATTTTTAAGCTTTTCTTTACCAAATTAAACTTTGCAACAAAATAGGTTGTCTAGATGTGCAACTAGGTGAGCAACCTATATGATGCAATAACAACTAGCACACAATCAAGCAAGGATGTAACAACAAGTAGGCTTGCAAAAGTAAGGGCACGAATTAACCAAGAGTGGAGCCGGTGGAGACGAGGATGTGTTACCGGAGTTCCTTCCTTTTAAAGGGAAGTACGTCTCCGTTGGAGCGGTGTGGAGGCACAATGCTCCCCAAGAAGCCACTAGGGCCACCGTATTCTCCTCACGCCCTCACACAATGCGAGATGCCGTGATTCCACTATTGGTGCCCTTGAAGGCGGCGACCGAACCTTTACAAGCAAGGTTGGGGCAAACTCCACAACAACCGGAGGCTCCCAACAACAACAACAACACCACGAAGCTTCACCACAATGGAGTATGGCTTCGAGGTGACCTCAACCGTCTAGGGTGCTCAACACCCAAGAGTAACAAGATCCGCAAGGGATAAGTGGGGTGAATCAAATTTCTCTTGGTGGAAGTGTAGATTTGGGCCTTCTCAACCAATCCCGAGCAAATCAACAAGTTTGATTGGCTAGGGAGAGAGATCGGGCGAAAATGGAGCTTTGAGCAACAATGGAGCTTTGGGGAAAAAGGTAGGTTAACTAGGAGGAAGAAGACCCCTTTATATAGTGGGGGGACACATCCAACCGTTACCCCACTGAGCAGCCCCGCACAGAGCGGTACTACCGCTAGGGAAGGGCGGTACTACCGCTGAGGGCGGTACTACCGCTCCCTATCCAGCGGTACTACCGCGCTGAAGAGAAAGTCAGGCCACTGCCCCCAGAGCGGTACTACCGCGGGAGTAGAGCGGTACTACCGCTCAGAGCGGTACTACCGCTTCTACTGCCGCTACTAGTGCCGCAAAACCCGACACGAGAAAACACCGTCTCGAATCGAGGCGGCAGTAGGCGCGGTACTACGCGGTACTACGGCCGAAGCCCGTGAGCGGTACTACCGCTCTGCGGAGCGGTACTACCGCTTAGAGCGGTACTACCGCTTCGTGGAGCGGTACTACCGCTGGGGGGGCTTCGGCGGTACTACCGCTGTACACCGCGGTACTACCGCTGGCACAGGGCGAAGCAGGTATGGAAGAGAGGTGCAGCTCCAAAGATGCGAAAGGAAGACGACGGGTGTGATAAGGATGTGTACGTGTTGATTCCACCCTAGTCTTAGCAAAGTGGATCCCCTCTTAATAGTACGGTGACTCCTACGAAACTAGTCCACCAACAACGAAATGCAGGAGCTACACCGTCTTGAATAAAAACACCGAGGGGAGGAAATCGTCTCGTGCCAATGGATGATTCTCTGAAAGAACTTAACACACACGATTAGTCCGCAAAAGCATTGTCATCAATCACCAAAACCACTATGGGATAAATAAGCCCTTACAATCTCCCCCTTTTTGTTGGATTGATGACAATACGGGATTTGCATAAACAAGATATAGAGAACGCATACAAACCCCACGATCCTAACATGTAGATGGGCTCCCCCTAGATGTGTGCTATTTCGATAAGTGCTTTGGACTGCACAGCACACATAATAGGATCAGAGCTCCCCCTACATTTTAGAGACCAACAATCTAAGCATGGTGTAGGAGAGCGGCATAGATGATATAACAAGAGAAGCACGCAACTCATGAGCTAGATAGACATAGATAATGATACTGAAAGGTAAGGTAGCATATGTCTCACACCATATGATTCGAACATAAATCTCACTCGAACTTAGGACTCACAGACAAACCAACCAAAGCAAAAGCGAGGAAAACACGAACAAGACACAAAGACACAACTCGCAAATCCCTAAACTCTCTCCCCCTTTGGCACCGAGACACCAAAAAGGAGAGGGAGTGCTGCTACCGCTCCAGGTGAGAGCAAAAGAGGGACACACGCATCAGATCTCAAAGGGGTCATCAGCGCCACCATCGTCAGCCGGGAAGTGCTCAGCATCAGAATCAGTCCAAGGGCAGTGCTGTTGAATCCACTCCTCCTCCTCGGTGAGCTGATCCTCAGAGCCACTAATCACAATAGCACCCATCTGACGCATGAGCTCCTTGTGGCGACCGCGGGCCTTCTTCTCAGCCACGTGAGCCATGTACTGACCGTGAGACTCCATGCAGAAGAGCTTCTTTACCTTGGCCTTGAGCTTCTTGGCCCAAGATGGCTCTGTCCCAGAGGGCACGTAGTCATCATCCTCATCCTCAGCCTCAGCACCAAACTCCTCCTCAGTCTCCATGGCAGCAGAAGATGACGGAACACCAGTCCTAGGGGCCTGAGTGCCCCAGTTATCCTTCTTCCTCAGACGCTTGACATCGTGAGAGACCAAATCGCCAATCTCCAGTGCCGCCTTGGGATAGACACGATCCCAGGCCTTCTCAATGAGCAGCATAATGAACGGACCATAGATCGGGCACTTGCGCTCGAAGATAGCAGAAACCAACTCAGCCCACATAACATGAGAGACATCCAACGACTCCCCGGTGGGATTGTCCTTCTCACGCTGGCAGAAAAGAAGCATGTCCACGAGATAAGAATGAACCTGGTCCAGATTCCCAATGCGAGGGAAAAGTGTCTCTCTGAAGATGCGGTGCAGGATATCCAGAAAGGCAGGCATCTCATAGGTTTCCTTGTGTGTCTCAGAGTTGATCTTCAGAGTGCAGTATGGCCAGAGAGCTTGCTTGTGAGTGCAATGGGCGCGGGCGTGGGGGCGAAAGCCAACCGGAGACTCAAGACCTAGATCTTCCACCCCAAGCAACTCCATGAAAGCTTTCCACGTGACAGAAAGCAACTTGCCATTTGTCATCCAAGTCAGTGTCCTGTCCACATCAGTCCCTAGGTGAACCGTGGCATAGAATTGGGCCACAATATCAGCATCGTAGTCCTTGTTGAATTGCATGATCCTGAGAATGTTCAGTTGAGTGCACATCTGAAGTGCTTCACCAAAGTAGTCGGGATCGCTCTCCATATGCGCGGTGTCGATGGAGTGCACGTTGACATAGAGATTCTTCTTGGCTTTGAGAACATCAAAGAAGATGGCAAACTGAAATCTGTTCCAGAACGGACGGTTGACCAAAGTGGGATCTTGGTCGTTCTCATACGGGTTGCGGCGGCGCCTTGCCCAGAACTCTTTGGGAGGCATTTCAGGCACGGTTTTGGTTGCCTTTGGCTTGACCCCAGCTTTCTTCGGGAGTTGAGGTGGAGGAGGAGGTGGAGGTGGAGCACTTGAGGATCCTCCGGCAGGCTCGGTGGTGTGGTAGCGCTTGGACGAGGCACGTCCGGGATTGACACGACGAGCCTGATGCTCAGGGACCTCATCACCTGGAACCACACACAAGAACACGCAAACAACCAGAAAACACGAGCATAAGACACCAAACACGAGCAAAAAGATTAATGAAAAGTAGAAGTAGAATGGAATCTGGTAGAGGGCGGTAGTACCGTGACCCTTGGGCGGTAGTACCGCTCCAAGCGGTAGTACCGCTCTAGAGAGCGGTAGTTCCGCTCACAGCGGTAGTACCGCTCGGGGAGAGCGGTAGTACCGCTTGAGGCGGGGAAACAACAGTTTCCTACTACCGTGGTCAGATCCGGTACTTCCGTCCTACCAAATTCAAAAATACTCCAACCAAACACTAATCCAAACTGCCTAGAAGCAATCTCGAACCTACTCAAGCCTAGATTTGGCCAAAAATCTAAAGATGCAACCGCTACTGCCCCTAAGATGCTAGATTGGAAACCTAGACAAAAAGAACAAGAGAACGGGGGCAATACCGGCATCCATGGCAAGAGGATGAGGTGGGGATCGACTCCACCGAAGGGAATGGAGAGGGACGGCCCGGAGAGGGAGATCCGCCGGAGCCCTCCTGCGGCGCCGGTTGCTGGAGAGAGAGAGGAACAGGTGAGGGGGCGTGCGAATGGGTATGGGGGAGAAGAAACTCCCCCTGCCCCGATATAACCCCCACCCGCGCCTCTCAGCGGTAGTACCGCGCTGGAGGGCGGTAGTACCGCTTGGAGCGGTAGTACCGCTCGCCAGCGGCGGTAGTACTGCCAGCAACCAAAAACAAACTTCTAGGCAAACAAAAGGGAAAAACACACCGAGAAGAACGGGAAGGCAACGACAAGAGAAAGACCAACAAGACAACACACACGAAACACGAACCGGAACCCACTCCTTCAAAGCAACAACAACAAAAAGAGCAAGCTCAGGCCTCTCTCAAGAGAGGGCGATGGCCGGAGCCACCTATGTTTGAGTCAATTGGTATGGCACCGCGAAGAATTATCCTTGGGTCCATGACCAAAACTCGTCTTTGAAGCACAAGCACCATCAACAATGGCTAAAGTGAAGAGTTGATTGTTTTATGCATAATGGGGGGAGGGAGAGTTCATTGAGAGAACACCACTCCCCCTATGTCCATGCCTACACCTAAACTAGACAACACATTGAGTGTGGTGGGGGGTGCACGGGTTCAAGTCACATTGCTCAAATCAATGATATTTAGCTCATGCCTTAACTCGCGAAATCTTGCTTCATCCAAGGGCTTCGTGAAAATATCTGCAAGGTTATCATGAGTGTTGACATACTTGAGCTCAACCTCCCCTCGCCTAATGTGATCCCGGATGAAGTGATACCGAATCTCAATGTGCTTCGTCTTGAAGTGTTGCACCGGGTTGAGAGAAATCTTGATGGCACTTTCATTATCACACCAAAGAGGCACTTTGTCACAATTGACACCGTACTCCTTTAAAGTTTGCCTCATCCATAGGAGTTGAGCACAACAACTACCGGCCGCCACATACTCCGCTTCGGTGGACGAGAGAGACACACAACTTTGCTTTTTGGAAGACCAACTTACCAAAGAGCAACCAAGAAATTGGCATCCTCCAGAAGTGGACTTCCTATCCACTTTGTCTCCCGCCCAATCGGAATCCGTGAAGCCTTCAAGCTTGAAGTTTGCTCCTCTTAGGTACCATAGGCCAAAGTTTGGGGTATGAGCCAAATATCGAAAGATTCGCTTGACCGCCACAAAGTGACTTTCCTTTGGTGCGGCTTGAAAACATGCACACATCCCCACACTCAACATGATATCCGGTCTAGATGCACAAAGGTAAAGCAAGGAGCCAATCATGGAGCGATATACCTTTTGATCCACCGCTTTACCATTGGGATCGATGTCAAGTTGGCACTTGGTAGGCATTGGTGTAGTAGCCGGTTTGACGTCACTTAGCTTGAATCTTTTAAGCATGTCTTGAGTGTATTTGGCTTGGTTGATGAAGGTTCCTTCTCTTCTTTGTTTGATGTCAAAACCAAGGAAAAACTTCAACTCTCCCATCGAAGACATCTTGAACTTGGAGGTCATGAGTGCGGCAAATTCCTCATTGAAAGCTCTGTTAGGAGACCCAAAGATAATGTCATCAACATATAGTTGGCATACAAACAACTCCCCTTTGACCTTCTTAGTAAAAAGAGTGGGATCGATTTGTCCTACTTCAAAGCCACGATCTTGTAGCAACTCGGTAAGGTGGTCATACCACGCACGTGGGGCTTGTTTAAGGCCATAGAGTGCCTTATCG
The DNA here is from genome assembly GCF_002162155.2 of Triticum dicoccoides. Classification (NCBI taxonomy): domain Eukaryota; kingdom Viridiplantae; phylum Streptophyta; class Magnoliopsida; order Poales; family Poaceae; genus Triticum; species Triticum dicoccoides. The sequence goes on along the minus strand of NC_041391.1, from coordinate 526,410,180 downwards.
AGTTGATACACATGATCCGGGAAGTAGGGGTCCTCGAACCCGGGGGGTTGCTTGACATAGACCAACTCATTAATGGGACCATTAAGAAAAGCACTTTTCACATCCATTTGTTGCAACTTAAAGTTGTGATGGGAAGCATATGCAATCAACAAACGAATGGATTCAAGACGAGCAACGGGAGCAAAGGTTTCACCGTAGTCGATACCCTCGACTTGGGAGTAGCCTTGTGCTACCAATCTTGCCTTGTTGCGAATGATGTTCCCATGGGCATCTTGCTTGTTCTTGAAGATCCACTTTGTTCCAATGACGTTGTGGTTCCCCGATGGCCTTGGCACCAATCTCCAAACTTTGTTGTACTCGAAGTTGTTGAGTTCTTCATGCATGGCATTGAGCCAATCCGAGTCTTCCAGCGCCTCATATACCTTTTGGGGTTCAACACAAGAGACAAACGCGTGATGTTCACAATAGTTTGCTAATTGTCTATGAGTGCTTACCCCCTTTCTTAGGCTTCCAAATACATTTTCCATGAGATGGCCTTGAGTGGTGAGCTTGGAAGCAATCTTCGCAGCGCGACGCTCTAATTCCTCCTCGGATGTGGAGGGAGGGTTGACTTGATCATCTTGAGCGCCGTCTTGAGCTTGTTCTTGATCTTGGGCTTGTCCTTGAGCTTGAGTTTGCTCTTGATCTTGAACTTGCTCGAGGAGGAGAACTTGACCTTGGGCATCATTTAGAGGTTCACCACCATCTTGAGATCGATCTTGCCCTTGGTCTTGTTCACAAGGTTGAGGGCCTTCACTTTGTTCTTCGGAAGCGTGTGGGTCATGATGAGGTGATGGCTCTACTTGAGTAGAGCATTGTCCTTCTCCTTCGGCCACAAGGGGTTCCTCAATGGGTAGGATTTGACCAATACCCATTCTTCTTATGGCTTGGGGAGGAATTTCATCACCTACATCACAAGTACCACTTTGCTCCACTTGGGAGCCGTTATTTTCGTCAAACTCCACGTTACACGTTTCCTCAATGAGTCCGTTGGACTTGTTGAGAACACGGTAAGCATGAGAGTTTGTAGCATAACCAACAAATATGCCCTCATCAGCTCTAGCTTCAAATTTAGACAAACGAACACCTTTCTTGAGAATGAAACACTCACACCCGAACACCCAGAAGTACTTGAGATTGGGCTTGTTCCCGGTGAGTATCTCATACGGAGTCTTGTTCAAGCCTTTGCGGAGATAGAGCCGATTGGATGCATGACAAGCTGTGTTGATGGCTTCGGCCCAGAAGTTGTATGGAGACTTGAACTCCGCCATCATGGTCCTTGCCGCATCCATCAACGTCCGGTTCTTCCTCTCTGCAACACCATTTTGTTGAGGGGTATATGGTGCGGAATATTGGTGCTTGATCCCTTCATCACTAAGAAACTCATCCAAGGTGTAGTTCTTGAACTCGGTGCCGTTGTCACTTCTTATTGTCAAGATCTTTGCATTGTGTTGACGTTGAGCTTCATTTGCAAAGTCGATGACGGTTTGTTGAGTCTCACTCTTCCTCTTGAAGAAGTATACCCAAGTGTATCTTGAATAATCATCCACAATCACCAAGCAATACTTTCTCCCTCCAAGACTATCAAAAGATGGAGGCCCGAAGAGATCCATGTGAAGGAGCTCCAAGGGTCTCTTCGAGTAGATGATGGTTGAAGGAGGGTGAGCCTTTTCATGAAGCTTTCCTTCGATACAAGCACTGCAAGCACGATCTTTGCAAAACTAACATTTGTTAGTCCACGAACATGGTCCCCCTTGAGAAGACTTTGCAAAGATCTGATATTGACGTGGGCTAAACAGCGATGCCAAAGCCATCCCACATCAACTTTAGCCATTAGGAATGTCGCGGTCTTAGTGGGTTGCTCTGAGAAGTTAACCACATAGAGACCGTTCTCGACATGCCCAACAAAGGCTACTTTAAGAGTCTTGCTCCACAAGAGGGCCACGGTATCAATATCAAAGAAGGTGGCAAAACCCATGAGTGCGAGTTGACGAACGGAAAGTAAATTGAACGCAAGGGACTCAACAAGCATGACTTTCTCGATCGTTAGATCATGAGAAATGACAACCTTGCCAAGACCCAATACCTTAGAATGTGAGGCATCACCCCATTCGACATTGGTGGGCATAGATGGGATATTGTGCACGTCCACCACCAAGTCCTTGCTCCCGGTCATATGATTTGTTGCTCCACTGTCGAGCAACCATGATCCCCCACCGGAAGCAAACACCTACAAGAGATCAATGCTTGGTTTTAGGTACCCATTGAGTAATGGGTCCTTTGATGTTAGTAACAAGGGTCTTAGGAACCCAAATAGACCATTCAATGTACTCATAAGGAGAACCAACAAATTTAGCATAAACATGTCCATCACTAGCACGGCACAACACATAAGAGGGGTTAAAGTCGCCGGCTTTGTTGGGAGAGACGGCGTTGCGCTCTTTGGCTTCACCGCTCTTCCCATTGTTCTTCTTCTCCTTAGGAGCACCTTCTCCCTCCTTTACAAAGGTTTGCGTGAGCGTAGGAGGTCGATTGGTCTTGCTCTTCTTTTCCTTGTTCTTCTTCTTGTTCTTGGACTTGGGTGCGAACCCAACTCCCTCCTTTCCCACAACTTCCTTTTGATTGCTCAAAAGATCATTTAGGTTCTTCTCGCCTTGTATGCATGACACAATACCTTTCTCGAGTTGTACCTTCAACTTGGCATTTTCCTCCACAAGATGCACATGCTCACAACATGGGTTAGTAGCATTTGCATTATCAATTAAGACCATGTGAGGAAACGTGGCCTTTTCCTTAGTTAGCTTAACTTGGAGTTGAGCATGAGACTCCTTGAGGGTGGCATCAGTGCTTTTCAAGACCTTGTGGGCCTTGTCAAGTACATCAAACTCCTCCGTGAGTCTAACATGATCAACCCAAGTTTAGCCTTCTCGGAAGCTAGAACACGAGACACAACAAGAGCATGATCAAGATCTTTCTTTAATTTAGCGCGACCATCGTTGTGTGACTCCTCAAGAGCCAAACGATGCTCACGCTCTTCCTCAAGAGCATTAGAGAGATCCGATATCTCATCGGCATAGTCACGACTATGACTTTCCATCTTAGTGATGGTTTTTTCATGAGCCTCGATCATGTCATTTGGCTTCACCAAGTTGTTCCAAGAGAGCAACGAAATGCTTCTTGGATTTTCCCTTGAGCTTACTCATGAAGGACTCAAATTCATTGATCTCCTCATTAGACCCTTTACCATTATCAAAGTCATCCGTTGACGGAGGGTTAGGAATAATGGTGATTTTGATGTTGGGGGTTACCTTGTTGGTGGCCTTAGCCATGAGGCACTTGGCGGTGATGTTCTCGTTAGGTGCATCGAATAGAGACACCCGAGGAGTTGAGACAATGGCAACGGATGCCATGGCCATTGTTTCACCATCTTCATCATCATCGTCATCCTCACGGTATTCTTCTTGAACCACCAACCCGCGAGAGGGAGTCTTCTTGGTGAAGTTGTTCTTGTTGGGGAAGGACTTGGCTTTGTCTTTTCGAATGAACTTGCCACCATTGTCTTCCCGCTTCTCGTATGGACAATCCGCAACGAAGTGACTAACATTGCAACAGTTGAAACAAGTTCTAACTCGTTGCTTCCCTTTGAGGCCACTTGAGTTGTTCTTGTTGAAGTTGGGTCTTGTAGTCTTCTTACTCCAAAACTGTCTTGAGGCAAGAGCCATGTGCTCATGATAATCATACTTTGTGTCCTCGGGGTTGCTCTCCTCATCTTCCTCTTCTTCTTCTTCTTCCACACTAACCTTGGCCCTCAAGGCAAGATTGGGCTTCTTTGCCCTTTGGGAACAGAGCACCGCATTGTCGGCGGTCTTATCCAAGATGTTCATTGCAATGAACTCATCCAACACTTCACCAGAAGTCATGGAGTGGAAGTCCGGTCTTTGGCGGATGACGGAGGACATGGCCTTGTTGTAGGGCATCATGGCCTTGAGGAACTTGCGCTTGATCCAATTGTCATCCGTGTCTTTACTCCCATGATCTCGGAGTGCGACCGCAAGTTTGGTCACTCTTCGGAAGAGCTCACGAGGTTCTTCATCCTCTTTCATTGCAAACTCATCGGCTTCATCTTGCACCACTTTATAGTTGGAGCGTTGAATGCTAGCACTTACTCTATACATACGCTCGACACACTTCCATGCTTCTTTAGCCATGACATGAGGTCGAAGATGAGGGAGATCTTTGGGAAGGATAGCATCTTGGATGATGAAGAGAGCACTCTCATTGAATTGGTTGTCCACTTCTTCTCGAGGGGTGAAGTTGCTTGGATCATGAGGATAGAAACCTTCTTCAATAATTCTCCAAAGGTTAGTATTCACATGTTTTAAATGACGCTTGAAGCGATAGACCCAAGAATCAAAATCTTCATTTTTCACATATTTAGGAGGAGGACCGGCATGATTCAAATGCGTAGAGGGGATCGGTCCTTTATACACCGGGGGTTCCACATGGGCAAAGATGCCGGTGCCATTTCTACCACTAGTAGACGGACTCTTTTCACTATTAGCTTCCCCCTTGTCGGGGTTAGCATCCGTCACCCTGTTAGTGGGATCACCCACTTTCATCGGCAAGGTAGATAGTTTGAGTCCCTCTAGGAATTCAGTAAACATGCTTTTAACCTCGGCCGTCATGGAGGTTTTCAATGTGTCTAAAGCCACATTGAATTCCTCACGAGAGACCGAGGTTCCCCCTTCGGCCGAAGACGAGATGGGATTCACACCGGAGTGTTCCTCCGCACCATCGTTGACGTCAACCATACTCTTCAGACGGCAAAGTCCTTAATAAAGAGACGAGGCTCTGATACCAATTGAAAGGATCGATATGGTTGACTAGAGGGGGGGTGAATAGGCAACTAACAATTTTTAAGCTTTTCTTTACCAAATTAAACTTTGCAACAAAATAGGTTGTCTAGATGTGCAACTAGGTGAGCAACCTATATGATGCAATAACAACTAGCACACAATCAAGCAAGGATGTAACAACAAGTAGGCTTGCAAAAGTAAGGGCACGAATTAACCAAGAGTGGAGCCGGTGGAGACGAGGATGTGTTACCGGAGTTCCTTCCTTTTAAAGGGAAGTACGTCTCCGTTGGAGCGGTGTGGAGGCACAATGCTCCCCAAGAAGCCACTAGGGCCACCGTATTCTCCTCACGCCCTCACACAATGCGAGATGCCGTGATTCCACTATTGGTGCCCTTGAAGGCGGCGACCAAACCTTTACAAGCAAGGTTGGGGCAAACTCCACAACAACCGGAGGCTCCCAACAACAACAACAACACCACGAAGCTTCACCACAATGGAGTATGGCTTCGAGGTGACCTCAACCATCTAGGGTGCTCAACACCCAAGAGTAACAAGATCCGCAAGGGATAAGTGGGGGAATCAAATTTCTCTTGGTGGAAGTGTCGATCTAGGCCTTCTCAACCAATCCCGAGCAAATCAACAAGTTTGATTGGCTAGGGAGAGAAATCGGGCGAAAATGGAGCTTTGAGCAACAATGGAGCTTTGGGGAAAAAGGTAGGTCAACTAGGAGGAAGAAGACCCCTTTATATAGTGGGGGGACACATCCAACCGCTACCCCACTGAGCAGCCCCGCACAGAGCGGTACTACCGCTAGGGAAGGGCGGTACTACCGCTCCCTATCCAGCGGTACTACCGCGCTGAAGAGAAAGTCAGGCCACTGCCCCCAGAGCGGTACTACCGCGGGAGTAGAGCGGTACTACCGCTCAGAGAGGTACTACCGCTTCTACTGCCGCTACTAGTACCGCAAAACCCGACACGAGAAAACACCGTCTCGAATCGAGGCGGCAGTAGGCGCGGTACTACGCGGTACTACGGCCAAAGCCCGCGAGCGGTACTACCGCTCTGCGGAGCGGTACTACCGCTTAGAGCGGTACTACCGCTTCGTGGAGCGGTACTACCGCTGGGGGGGCTTCGGTGGTACTACCGCTGTAGACCGCGGTACTACCGCTGGCACAGGGCGAAGCAGGTACGGAAGAGAGGTGCAGCTCCAAAGATGCGAAAGGAAGACGACGGGTGTGATAAGGATGTGTACGTGTTGATTCCACCCTAGTCTTACCAAAGCGGATCCCCTCTTAATAGTACGGTGACTCCTACGAAACTAGTCCACCAACAACGAAATGCAGGAGCTACACCGTCTTGAATAAAAACACCGAGGGGAGGAAATCGTCTCGTGCCAATGGATGATTCTCTGAAAGAACTTAACGCACACGATTAGTCCGCAAAAGCATTGTCATCAATCACCAAAACCACTGTGGGATAAATAAGCCCTTACAGTTGTGTCTAGAGGTGCCCCTTGCCCCCGTATATAAAGGAGTGGAGGAGGGGGGAGGGCCGGCCCTCTACTATGGCGCACCCTGGAGGAGTCCTACTCCCACCGGGAGTAGGATTCCCCCTCTTCCAAGTAGTAGGAGTAGGAGTCAAGGAAAGGGAAAAGAGAAGAGAAGGAAGGAGGGGGCGCAACCCCTCCCCCTAGTCAAATTCGGACTAGGCCTTGGGGTGGCGCGCAGCCTCCCCTCTCTCTTTCCCCTAAAGCCCAATAAGGCCCATATACTCCCCGGCGAATTCCCATAACTCCCCGGTACTCCGAAAAATACCCGAATCACTCAGAACCTTTCCGATGTTCGAATATAGTCGTCCAATATATCAATCTTTATGTCTCGACCATTTCGAGACTCCTCGTCATGTCCCCGATCTCATCCGGGACTCCGAACTACCTTCGGTACATCAAAACACATAACTCATAATGTAAATCGTCACCGAACGTTAAGCATGCGGACCCTACGGGTTCGACAACTATGTAGACATGACCGAGACACGTCTCCGGTCAATAACCAATATCGGAATCTGGATGCTCATATTGGCTCCCACATATTCTACGAAGATCTTTATCGGTCAAACCGCATAACAACATACGTTTGTTCCCTTTGTCATCGGTATGTTACTTGCCCGAGATTCGATCGTCGGTATCTCAATACCTAGTTCAATCTCATCACCGGCAAGTCTCTTTACTCGTTCCGTAATGCATCATCCCGCAACTAACTCATTAGTCACATTGCTTGCAAGGCTTATAGTGATGTGCATTACCGAGAGGGCCCAGAGATACCTCTCCCACAATCGGAGTGACAAATCCTAATCTCGAAATACGGCAACTCAACAAGTACCTTCGGAGACACCTATAGAGCACCTTTATAATCACCCAGTTACGTTGTGACGTTTGCTAGCACACAAAGTGTTCCTCCGGTAAACGGGAGTTGCATAATCTCATAGTCATAGGAACATGTATAAGTCAAGAAGAAAGCAATAGCATCATACTAAATGATCAAGTGCTAAGCTAATGAAATGGGTCAAGTCAATCACATCATTCTCTAATGATGTGATCCCATTAATCAAATGACAAATCATGTCTATGGCTAGGAAACTTAACCATCTTTGATTCAATGAGCTAGTCAAGTAGAGGCATACTAGTGACATTATGTTTGTCTATGTATTCACACATGTACTAAGTTTCCGCTTTATACAATTCTAGCATGAATAATAAACATTTATCATGAAATAAGGAAATAAATAATAACTTTATTATTGACTCTAGGGCATATTTCCTTCACTGGTGGAGGTGATGGTGGTTGCACGTAGTTCTGATCCTCATAATCGCCCTCATAATCGTCACCCTCTCGGTAGTAGCAGTAGGAGCCACAGAAGCAGCAACAGCAATAGCAGTGGCACCAGAATTTTGGCCTTCCTCAAGAGCAACACACTTCTATCGTCCTGCTGGATCGCAGCGCAAAGGTGGTTGTTATTGCAACGGTGTAGCAGAGGCCGCAGGTGGAGGTAGACGCGCGAGCACTTCAGCGAACTTGACATCTAACTTGGTGTCAATTGTCTTCTCAATGTCATCTATCCTCTCGAATACCTTTCTAAAATTGATCATCGTTGGGGAACGTTGCATGGAAAACAAAAAAATTCTACACACACACAAGATCTATCCATGGATATGCATAGCTACGAGAGGGGAAGAGCATCTTCATACCCTTGAAGATCGCTAAGCGGAAGTGTTTATCAGCACAGTTGATGTAGTTGTACACCTTCACGATCCGTCCCGATCAAGTACCGAACGTACGATGCGTTCAGCACACATTCAGCTCAATGATGTCCCCGCCTTCTTGATCCAGCAAGAGGGGCGAAGTAGTAGATGAGTTCCGGCAGCACGACGGCGTGGAGACGGTGATGGTGAAGACTAATCTCTGCAGGGCTTCGCCAAGCACAACAGAAACTATGACGGAGGATAAACTAGAGGGTCGGAGTTGCCGGCACACGACTTGGTGTATCTTGATGTGTTCCAGTCCTAGCCATGCCCCTCTATTTATATGTTGAGCCCTGGGGTCGAAACTTGGAGAAAAAGCCTCCTGAAAGTCGGTTTTGCCCGCAAGGCAAGAGTCCTACTTGGACTCCAGCACCACATGCCAGGATCCTTGGCATCTAGCCCCAGACGCTAGGGTCCCTGGCGTCTGGCGTCTGGCCTCCGCAAAACTTCCTTTTGCACCTTCCAAAAGCCTCGTGGGCTTTATCCCTTGGCCCAAATAAAGTATTCTCGTACCCAAACATTTCGGAAACATCCGAAACCCTTTCCGGTGAATTCCGGAACCCTTCTGGAGACTAAATACTATTATCCCATATATTAATCTTTACCTCCGGACTATGTTGAAGCTCCTCGTCATGTCATTGATCCCATCTGGGACTCTGAACAAGGTCACCAACATACATAAGTCATATAAAACTTAATCATTAACGAACGTTAAGCGTGCGGACCCTACGGGTTCGAGAATGATGTAGACATGACCGAGACGTTTCTCCGATCAATAACCAATAGCGGGACCTGGATGCCCATATTGGTTCCTACATATTCTACGAAGATCGTTATCGGTCGAACCTTTATGACAACATACGTAGTTCCCTTTGTCTGTCGGTCTGTTACTTGCCCGAGATTTGATCGTCGGTATCTCCATACCTAGTTCAATCTCGTAACCGGCAAGTCTATTTACTCGTTTCGTAATACATCATCCCGTAACTAACTCCTTAGTCACTTTGCTTGGAAGCTTCTTGTGATGATGTATTACCAAGAGGCCCCAGAGAAACCTCTCCGTCATACGGAGTGACAAATCTCAGTCCCAATCCATGACAACTCAACATACACCTTCGGAGATACCTCTAGAGCACCTTTATGATCACCTAGTTACGTTGTGACGTTTGATGGCACACAAGGCATTCCTCCAGAGTCCGGGAGTTGAATGATCTCATAGTCAAAGAAACATGTATTGGACATTAAGAAAGCAGTAGCAATAAACTAAACAATCATATGCTATGCTAACGGTTGGGTCTTGTCCATCACATCATTCTCCTAACGATGTGATCCGGTTATCAAATGACAACTCATGTCTATGGTTACAAAACCTTAACCATCTTTTGATCAATGAGGTAGTCTAGTAGAAGCTCACTAGGGACACGGTATTTGTTTATGTATCCACACATGTATTTAAGTTTCTGGTCAATACAATTCTAGCATGAAAAATAAACCTTTATCATGAATAAGGAAATATAATAATAATAACAACTTTATTATTGCCTCTAGGGCATAATTCTATCAGTCTCCCACTTGCACTAGAGTCAATAATCTAGATTACATTGTAATGAATCTAACACCCATGGAGTCTTGGTGATGATCATGTTTTGCTCGTGGAAGAGGTTTAGTCAACAGGTCTGCAATATTTAGATCCGTATGCAATTTACAAATTTCTATGTCTCCATCCTCGACATATTCACGAATAGAGTTGAAGCGCCACTTGTTGTGTTTTTTCTCTTGTGAAACCTGGCTTCCTACACTAAGGCAATTGCTCTAGTGTTGTCACAAAAGATTGTCATTGGACCTGATGCACTGGATATTACCCCTAGATCGGATATGAACTCATTCAACCAGACTCCTTCATGCGTTGCTTCCGAAGCAGCTATGTACTCTGCTTCACACGTAGATCATGCCATGATGCTCTGCTTATAACTGCACCAACTGACAGCTCCACCATTTAATATAAACACGTATCCAGTTTGAGACTTAGAGTACATCCAGATCTGTGTCGAAGCTAGCATCAACGTAACCCTTTACGACGAGCTCTTTGTCACCTCCATAAACGAGAAACATATCCTTTGTCCTTTTTAGGCACTTCAGAATATTCTTGACCGTTGTCCAGTGGTCCACTCCTGGATTACTTTGGTACCTCCCTGCCATACTTATGGCAAGGCACACATCTGGTCTGGTACACAGCATGGCATACATTATAGAACCTATGGCTGAGGCATAGGGAATAACTTTCATTCTCTCTCTCTCTTCTGTCGTGGTCGGGCTTTGAGTCTTACTCAATTTCACACCTTGCAGAATAGGCAAGAACCCCTTCTTGGACTGATCCATTTTGAACTTATTCAAAATCTTATCAAGGTATGCGCTTTGTGAAAGTCCTATTAAGCGTCTTGATATATACCTATAGATCTTCAAGCCCAATATGTAAGCACCTTCACCGAGGTCTTTCATTGAAAAATTCTTATTCAAGTATCCTTTTATGCTACCCAGAAATTCTATATCATTTCCAATCAACAATAGTCATCCACATATAATATTAGAAATGCTACAGAGCTCCCACTCACTTTCTTGTAAATAGAGGCTTCACCATAAGTCTGTATAAAACCAAATGCTTTGATCACCTCATCAAAGCGTTTATTCCAACTTTGAGATGCTTGCACCAGTTCAGATGGATTGTTGGAGCTTGCATACTTTGTTAGCACCTTTAGGATCGACAAAACCTTCCAGTTGCATCATATACAATTCTTCCTTAAGAAACCCATTAAGGAATACATTTTTGACGTCCATTTGCCAGATTTCATAATCATAAAATGCTCAATTGCTAACATGATTCGGACAAACTTAAGCATCGCTACGGGTTAGAAAGTCTCATCGTAGTTAACCCCTTGAACTTGTCAAAAAAGTTTTGCAACAATTCGAGCTTTGTAGACAGTGATATTACCATCAGCGTCCGTCTTCTTCTTAAAGATTCATTTATTCTCAATGGCTTGCCAATCATCGGGCAAATCCACCAAAGTCCACACTTTGTTCTCATACATGGATCCTCTCTCAGGTTTCATGGCCTCAAGCCATTTTTCAGAATCTGGGCTCATCATAGCTTCTTCATAGTTCGTAGGTTCGCCCTTGTCTAACAACATGACTTCCAGGACAGGATTAACATACCACACTGGTGCGGAACGTGATCTGGTCGACCTACGAGGTCTAGTAGTAACTTGATCTGAAGTTTCATGATCATCATCATTTGTTTCCTCTCTAGTTGGTGTAGGTATCACGGGAACGGTTTTCTCTGATGTACTACTTTCCAATTCGAGAGCAGGTACAACTACCTCATCAAGTTCTACTTTTCTCCCACTCACTTCTTTTGAGAGAAACTCTTTCTCTAGAAAGGACCCATTCTTAGCAACAAAGAGTTTGCCTTTGGATCTATGGTAGAAGGTAATACCCAATAGTGTCTTTTGGGTATCCAATGAATACGAACTTCTCCGATTTGGGTTCGAGCTTATCTGGCTGAAGCCTTTTGACATAAGTGTCAAATTCCCAAACTTTAAGAAACGACATTTTAGGCTTCTTGGCAAACCATAGTTCATACGGTGTCGTCTCAACGGATTTAGATGGTGCCCTATTTAACTTGAATGCGGTTGTCTCTAATGCATAACCCCAAAACGATAGTGGTAAATTGGTAAGAGACATTATAGAACACACCATATCGAATAAAGTATGATTATGACGTTCGGACACACCATTGCATTGTGGTGTTCCAGGTGGCGTGAGTTGCGAAACTATTCCACATTGTTTATATGAAGGCCAAACTCGTAACTCAAATATTCGCCTCAGTGATCAGATTGTACAAACTTTATTTTCTTGTTATGATGATTCTCCACTTCATTCTGAAATTCTACGAACTTTTCAAATGTTTCAGACCTATGTTTCATCAAGTAGATATACCCATACCTACTCAAATCACCTCTGAAGGTTAGAAAATAACAATACCGCCGCGTGCTTCAACACTCATCGGACCGCATACATCGGTATGTATTATTTCCAGTAAGTCATTAGCTTGCTCCATTGTTCCAGATAACGGAGTTTTAGTCATCTTGCCCATGAGGCATGGTTCACAAGTATCAAATGATTCATAATGAAGTGATTCCATAAGTCCATCTGCATGGAGTTTCTTCATGCGCTTTATACCAATATGACCTAAATGGCAGTGCCACAAGTATGTTGCACTATCATTATCAACTTTGCATCTTTTGGCATCAATATTATGAATATGTGTATCACTACAATCGAGATTCAATAAGAATAGATCATTCACTAAGGGTGCATGAGCATAAAAGATGTTACTCGTATAAATAGAACAACCATTATTCTCTCACTTAAATGAATAACCATCTCGCAATAAACAAGATCCAGATATAATGTTCATGCTCAATGCTGGCACCAAATAACAGTTACTGAGGTCTAAAACTAATTCCGAAGGTAGATGTAGAGGTAGCGTGCCTACGGTGATCACATCAACCTTGGAACCATTTCCGACGCAGATTGTCACCTCATCCTTAGCCAATCTGCGTTTATTCTGCAACTCCTGTTTCGAGTTACAAATATGAGCAACCGAACCACTATCAAATTCCTAGGTGCTACTACAAGCATTAGCAAGGAACACATCAATAACATGAATATCAAATATACCTTAGTTCACTTTCCATCCTTCTTATCCGCCAAATATTTGGGGCAGTTCCGCTTCCAGTGACCATTACCCATGCAGTAGAAGCACTCAGTCTCCAACCTTGGGTTTCTTCATGGGAGCGGAAACTTGCTTTCCGTTCTTCTTGAATTTCCCTTTCTTTCCCTTGCCCCTTTTCTTGAAATTGGTGGTCTTGTTAACCGTCAACACTTGATGCTCTTTCTTGATTTCTTCCTCCACCGATTTCAGCATCGCGAAGAGCTCGGGAATCATTTTCGTCATCCCTTACATATTATAGTTCATCTCAAAGCATTTATAGCTTGGTGGCAATGATTGAAGAACTCTATCAATAACACACTCATCTGGGAGCTCAGTTCCCAGCCGAGTCAAGTGGTTATGATACCCATGTTGGGAAACGTAGCATGCAATTTCAAAAAAAAATCCTACGCTCATGCAAGATCTATCTAGGATATGCATAGCAATGAGAGGGGGAGAGTGTGTCCACGTACTCCCGTAGACCGAAAGCGGAAGCATTTTACAACGCGGTTAATGTAGTCGAACTTCTTCTCGTTCTGACCGAGCAAGTACCGAACGTACGACACCTCTGAGTTCTGCACATGTTCAGCTCGATGATGTCCCTCGAACTCCTGATCCATCAAAGTGTCGAGGGAGAGTTGCGTCGGCATGATGGCGTGGTGACGGTGATGGTGAAGTGATCCATGCAGGGCTTCGCCTAAGCAGTACGCGAATATGACCGGAGGCGTAAACTATGGAGGGGGGCGCCGCACATGGCTAGGAATCAATGTTGTGTCTTCTAGCGGTGCCCCCCACATATATATAGGTGGGAGAGGGAGGGAGCAGCAAGGGGCGCCCCAAGTAGAGGGATCCTACTTAGGCGCCTCCTCCAAGTCGGCCTTCCCCCTTCCATAAGTATCGGAGGGGGAAGGAAAGTGAGGGGAAGGGAAGGAAAGGGGGAGGCTGAATCCTCCCCTTTCCTTCTCCCTTCCCTCCTTTCCCTATCCTCCTATTTCGGTCTATATGGGGTTGCACCAGCCCCTTGTGGGCTGGTCTGTCCCTCTCTTGGCCCAATAAGGCCCATATCTTTGCCGGGGGTGCCGCGAACCCCTTTCCGGTGACCCGATACGTACCCCTGTAACACTTCCGGTGTCCGAATACTATCGTCCTATATATGAATCTTTACCTCTCGACCATTTCGTGACTCCTCGTCTTATCTATGGTCTCATCCGGGACTCCGAACAACATTCAGTCACCAAATCACATAACTCATATACTACAAAATCGTCATCGAATGTTAAGCGTGCGGACCCTACGGGTTCGAGAACTATGTAGACATGACTGAGACACCTCTCTGGTCAATAACTAATAGTGGAACCTGGATGCTCATATTGGCTCCCACATATTCTATGAAGACGTTTATCGGTCGAACCGTTATGACAACATACATTATTCCCTTTGTCATCGGTATGTTACTTGCCCGAGATTTGATCGTCAGTATCTTCATACTTAGTTCAATCTTGTTACCAACAAGTCTATTTACTCATTTTGTAATGCACCATCCTGCAACTAACTCATTAGTCACTTTGCTTGGAAGGCTTCTTATGATGTGCATTACCAAGAGGGCCCAGAGATACCTCTCCGATACTCGAAGTGACAAATCCTAATCTCGATGTATGCCAACCCAACAAACACCTTAGGGGATACCTGTAGAGCATCTTTTATAATCACCCAGTTATGTTTTGACGTTTGATAGCACACAAGGTATTCCTTTGGTATCCGGGAGTTGCATAATGTCATAGTCGGAGGAATATGTATTTGACATGAAGAAAGCGGTAGCAATAAAACAGAAAGATCATAATGCTAAGCTAACGATTGGGTCTTGTCCATCACATCATTCTCCTAATGATGTGATCCCGTTCATCAAATGACAACCCATGTCTATGGTTAGGAAACTTAACCATCTTTGATTAACGAGCTAGTCAAGTAGAGGCATACCAGGGACATGGTGTTTTGTCTATGTATCCACACATGTATCAAGTTTCCGGTTAATACAATTCTAGCATGAATAATAAACATTTATCATGAATAAGGAAATATAAAATAACAACTTTAGTATTGCCTCTAGGGCATATTTCCTTCAATCTCCCACTTGCACTAGAGTTAATAATCTAGTTCACATCGTCATGTGATTTAACACCAATAGTTCACATCTTTATGTGATTCAAACCCATAGTTCACATCGCCATGTGACCAACACCCAAAAGGTTTACTAGAGTCAATAATCTAGTTCACATCGCTATGTGATTAACACCCAAAGAGTACTAAGGTGTGATCATGTTTTGCTTGTGAGACAAGTTTAGTCAACGTGTCTGCCATGTTCAGATCCGTATGTATTTTGAAAATTCCTATGTCTACAATGCTCTACATGGAGCTACTCTAGCTAATTGCTCCCATGTTCAATACGTATCTAAATATAGACTTAGAGTCATCTAGATCAGTGTCAAAGCTTGCATCGACGTAACTCTTTACAACGAACTCTTTATCACCTCCATAACCGAGAAACATTTCCTTAGTCCTCTAAGGTAACTAAGGATAATTTTGACCACTATCCAGTGATCTAGTCCTGGATCACTATTGTACCCCCTTGGCAAACTTATTGGCAAAGCACACAACAAGTCTGGTACACATCATGGCATACTTTATAGAACCTATGCCTGAGGCATAGGGAATGACTTTCAACTATGTGTGCTTTGAGTCTCACTCAACTTCACACTTTATCTTCTGCCATGGTCAGGCTTTGAGTCTCACTCAACTTCACACTTTACAATACAGGCTAGAACTCCTTCTTTGACTGGTCCATTTTGAACTCCTTCAAAATCTTGTCAAGGTGTGTGCTTTGTGAAAGTCCTATTAAGCGTATTGATCTATCTCTATGGATCTTGATGCCTAATACATAAGTAGCTTTACCGAGGTCTTTTATTGAAAAAAAATACTTATTCAAGTATCCTTTTATGCTATCCAAAAATTCTATATCATTTCCAATCAACAATAAGTCATCCACATATAATATTAGAAATGCTATAGAGCTCCCACTCACTTTCCTGTAAGTACAGGCTTCACCGTAAGTCTGTATAAAACCATATGCTTTGATCACCTCATCAAAGTGTATATTCCAACTCTGAGATGCTTGCATCAGTCCATAGATGGATCGCTGGAGCTTGTACACGTTATTAGCACCTTTAGGATGGCAAAACCTTCTGGTTACATCATATACAGTTCTTCTTAGAGATATCAATTTAAGGAATGCATTTTTGACATCCATTTGCCAGATTTCATAAAATGTGGCAATTTTTAACATGATTCGGACGGACTTAAGCATCGCTACGAGTGAGAAAATCTCATCGTAGTCAACACAATGAACTTTGTCGAAAACCTTTTGCGACAAGTCGAGCTTTGTAAATAGTAACACTATCATCAGCGCCCGTCTTCCTCTTGAAGATCCATTTATTCTCAATGACTTGCCGATCATCGAGCAAGTCCAACAAAGTCCACACTTTGTTCTTATACATGGATCCTATCTCAGATTTCATGGCCTCAAGCCATCTGTCGGAATCTGGGCTCACCATAGCTTCCTCATAGTTCTTAGGTTCGCCATGGTCTAGTAACATGACTTCCAGAACAGGATTATCGTACCACGCTAGTGTTGATCGTGTTGTGGTTGACCTACGAGGTTCCGTAGTAACTTGATCTGAAGTTCATGATCATCATCATTAGCTTCCTCTCTAGGTTGTGTAGGCATCAAGGGAACGGATTTCTCGGATGAGCTACTTTCCAAATTGAGAGAAGGTACAATTACCTCATCAAGTTCTACTTTGCTCCCACTCACTTCTTTTGAGAGAAACTCTTTCTCTAGAAAGGTTCCATTCTTGGCAACAAAGACCTTGCCTTTGGATTTGTGGTAGAAGGTGTACCCAATTGTTTCCTTAGGGTATCCTATGAAGACGCACTTATCTGATTTGGGTTTGAGCTTATCAAGCTGAAGCCTTTTGACATAAGTGTCGCAACCCCAAACTTTAAGAAACGACAACTTATGTTTATTGCGAAACCACAGTTCATGCAGTGTCGTCACAATGGATTAGATGGTGCCCTATTTAACGTGAATGCAGCTGTCTCTAATGCATAACCCCAAAAACCATAGTAGTAAATCAGTAAGAGACATCATAGATCACACCATATCTAATAAAGTACGGTTATGACGTTCGGACACACCATTACGTTGTGGTGTTCCAGGTGGCGTGAGTTGTGAAACTATTCCACATTGTTTAAATGAAGGCCAAACTCGTAACTCAAATATTCGCCTCCGCGATCAAATCGTAGAAATTTATTTTCTTTGTACGATGATTCTCCATTTCACTCTAAAATTCATTGAACTTTTCAAATGTTTCAGACTTGCGTTTCATTAAGTAGATATACCCATAGCTGCTCAAATCATTTGTGAAGGTCAGAAAATAACGATACCCGCCGCGAGCTGATACGTCCATTTTGCATTATGCTTTTATATCGATATTTATTGCAGTATGGGCTGTTATTACACATTATATCACAATACTTATGCCTTTTCTCTCATATTTTATAGGGATAATTGATTTTATGCCCTTAGTTGGGTCACACTCGACTGATTTACCCCTAGTTTCTGAAAATCTGTGGTATTGCCCAAGTGTGTCCGGTTCCCTTGTGCTTTTTCCCTTCCGTCTCTATACCATCTGGTCAAAGACATTTGACCGTTAAGGAGACATTTTTTGGACCAATTTACCCTTCGTACGTGTTGGCAAAGACCAGTCAAATAAGACAATAGGATCAGTGGGTCCACCTGTCATAGACTGAAATGCTTTTTATTCTAAATGTCTCACTGCTATGTATGGCCCACATGTCATACAAAAAGATAAAAAAAAAGATGCTTATTTCCCAGCCCGACCAACGCCGCCGCCAGGAGAGGCTGCACGCCGCGCCGGCCGCTCCGGCGCCTGCCCAGATCACCGCACGACTGGACCACCGCTGGCAACTTGCCACATGCCACCATATCACCTGCCCGCCTCCTCTCTCTCTGCGTGCAAGAAGAGGCCATCGCCGCCTGGTAGTTCTCTGTCGCCGGCCATTTCGAGCGTGACCACGAGCAACCGCGCCAGATCCATTGACACACCTCCAGATCTGCGC
This sequence comes from Triticum dicoccoides, assembly GCF_002162155.2. NCBI lineage: Eukaryota > Viridiplantae > Streptophyta > Magnoliopsida > Poales > Poaceae > Triticum > Triticum dicoccoides. Next base: position 526,392,023 of record NC_041391.1, on the reverse strand, counting down.
AACCCACACCATCTCGCCTCACCTGGCGGATTTTGTCGCCGTTGACCTCCAGCGCCGCCCCATTCTCCGCTCGTGTTCATGCACAAGAGACACGATGGTGCCTCGCGCCGCCCCGATACATCGCGCTTGTGGGCGCCCAGCGCGGCCCATGAGTGTCGCAGCTCAGCACCAACGCTTCCATGGCAGTAGTAGCGTTTCGCCAATTTCTCGCCGACGTTGTTACCACTTTCCCGATGGCAGAGAGAGAGGAGAGAGAGAGGCAGTGTCGGTCGCCTGAGCGGGGAGGTGCCTGGGATGGGAGAGGGAGGTGGTTGTGGGGGCATCGGAGGTAGGGCGTGCACCACAGGCGGCATGGGTGGCGTATGACCAGGGCGGTGGCGTATGGCCAGGGCGGCGGCGCCAGAATGCGAAAGAGGGGGGCAAAGTGTTTTTCTATTTGCTTTTTCTTTTGTATTTAGTTGGGTCCCACATGTAAGAATCACATTCATTTTCTTTGATTTTTAACAGAAGTTGAAAGGAGGGGCAAGATAGTCCAAAAGAATGTCTCCCTGACGGTCAAATGCCTTTGACTGGACGGAATTGGGATGGAAGGGCAAAATCACAAGGGAAACAGTCACACTTGGGCAAGACCACGGATTTTCGAAAACTAGGGGTAAATCAGTCGAGTGTGACCCAACTAAGGGCATATTATCAATTATCCCTATTTTATAAGGTTTACATGAAGAGGGAGAATGCCGGCAGCTGGAATTATGGAATGGAAAAGGAGCAAAATTAGAGACCTATTCTGCGCAACTCTAAAATTCTTGAAACTTCACGGAGATCAATTTTGGAATATAAAAAAATATTGGACAAAGAAAGCACCAGAGGGGGGCCACCAGTCAGCCACGAGGGTGGAGGGCGCGCCCTACCACCTGGGCGCGCCCCCTACCTCGTGGGCCCCCTGGCAGGCCCCCAACTCCCATATTCTGCTATATGGTGTCTTTTGCCCTAAAAAATCATAGAGAAGCTTTCGGGACGAAGCGCCGCCGTCTCAAGGCGGAACCTGGGCAGGACCAATCTAGGGCTCCGGCGGAGCTGATCTGCCAGTGAAACATCCCTCCAGGAGGGGGAAATCATCGCCATCGTCATCACCATCGATCCTCTCATTCAGAGGGGGTCAATCTCCATCAACATCTTCACCAACGACATCTCCTCTTAGACCCTAGTTCATCTCTTATGTCTGATCTTTGTCTCAAAACCTCAGATTGGGACATGTGGGTTGCTAGTAGTGTTGATTACTCCTTGTAGTTAATGCTAATTGGTTTATTTGGTGGAAGATCATATGTTCAGATCCTTAATGTATTCAATACCCCTCTAATTATGAACATGAAGGACATGGGAGAAGTCATGTTATAAGTAATCATGTGAATTTGGTATCCGTTCGATATTTTGATGAGATGGATGTTGTCTCTCCTCTAGTGGTGTCATGTAAACGCCGACTACATGACACTACACAATGATTTGGGCCTAGGGGAAGGCATTGGGAAGTAATAAGTAGATAATGGGTTGCTAGAGTGACAGAAGCTTGAACCCTAGCTTATGTATTGCTCCGTAAGGGGCTGATTTGGATCCATATGTTTCATGCTATGGTTAGGTTTACCTTAATTCTTCTTTCATAGTTGCGGATGCTTGAGAGAGGGTTAATCATAAGTGGGAGGCTTGTCCAAGTAAGGACAGCACCCAAGCATCGGTCCACCCACATATCAAATTATCAAAGTAACGAACGCGAATCATATGAGCATGATGAACACTAGCTTGATAGTAATTCCCATGTGTCCTCGGGAGCACTTTGCTTTATGTAAGAGTTTGTCCAGGCTTGTCATTTGATACAAAAAGGATTGGGCCACCTTGATGCACCTTGTTAACTTTTGTTACTTGTCATCCGTTACGAATTACCGTTTCACACAACTATCTGTTACCGATAATTTTAGTGCTTGCAGAGAATACCTTACTGAAAACTGCTTGTAATTTCCTTATGCTCCTTGTTGGGTTCGACACTCTTACTTATCAAAAGGACTATGATAGATCCCCTATACTTGTGGGTCATCAAGACTCTTTTCTGGCGCCATTGCCGGGGAGTGAAGCGCCTTTGGTTAGTGGAATTTGGTAAGGAAACATTTATATAGTGTGCTGAAATTTACAGTCACTTGTTACTATGGAAAATAATCCTTTGAGGGGCTTGTTCGGGGTATCTTCACCCCGACCAGAAGAACAAAGAGTTGCTCCTCAACCTACTGAACCTACTGAAAATATTTACTTTGAAAGTCCTTCGGGTATGATAGAGAATCAACTAGCTAATCCCTATAAAAGAGATGGAACATTACATCCTGATATGCACTTAATCTATGTGGATGAAGTTTGTGGATTATTTAAGCTTGCAGGTATGCCCGAGGATGTTGTCAAGAAGAAGGTCTTCCCTTTATCTTTGAAGGGAAAGGCATTAACATGGTGTTGGCTATGTGATGATATCGGATCATGGAACTACACCCGACTGAAATTGGAATTTCATCAGAAGTTTTGTCCTATGCATCTAGTTCATCATGATCGTAATTATATATATAATTTTTGGCCTAGTGAAGGAGAAAGTATCGCTCAAGCTTGGGGGAGGCTTAAGTCAATGTTATATTCATGCCCCAATCATGAGCTCTCAAGAGAAATTATTATTCAAAAAATTTATGCTCGGCTATCTCATAATGATCGCTCCATGCTCGGTACTTCTTGTACTGGTTCTTTTATGACGAAGACTATTGAATTCAAATGGGATTTATTGTAAAGGATTAAACGCAACTATTAAGATTGGGAACTCGACGAAGGTAAGGAGTCAGGTATAAATCCTAAGTTTGATTGTGTTAAATCTTTTATGGATACCGATGTTTTTCATGAATTTAGCACTAAATATGGACTTGACTCTGAGATAGTAGCTTCTTTTTGTGAATCATTTGCTACTCATGTTGATCTCCCTAAGGAGAAGTGGTTTAAATATCATCCTCCCATTGAAGTTAAAGTAGTAGAACCTATTAAAGTTGAAGAAGAAACTATTACTTATAATGTTGATCCTGTTGTTCCTACTGCTTATATTGAGAAACCACCTTTCCCTGTGAGAATAAAGGATCATGCTAAAGCTTCAACTGTGGTTCATAAGAGTAATACTAGAACACCTACACCCCCTGAGCAAATTAAACTTGAACCTGGTATTGCTATGGTTAAAGATCTCTTGGTCGATAATATTGATGGGCTTGTTATTTATTTCTGTCATGAAGCTGCTAGAATTGCTAAACCCAATACTAAAGATAAACATAGACCTGTTGTTGGCATGCGTGTTGTTTCTGTTAAAATAGGAGATCATTTTTATCATGGCTTATGTGATATGGGTGCTAGTGTGAGTGCAATACCTTTTACCTTATATAAGAAATGGTGAATGATATTGCACCTACTAAGATAGAAGATATTGATGTTACTATTAAGCTTGCCAATAGAGATACTATTTCACCAGTTGGGATTGTTAGAGACGTTGAAGGCTTGTGTGGGAAAATAAAATACCCTACTGATTTTCTCGTTCTTGCTTCCCCACAAGATGACTTTTGTCCCACTATATTTGGTAGACCCTTCTTGAATACTGTTAATGCTAAGATAGACTGCAAAAAGGATATTGTTACTGTTGGTTTAGGGGATTTGTCTCATGAATTTAATTTTGCTAAATTTCGTAGACAACCCCATGATAAAGAATTGCCTAATAAGGATGAAATTTTTGGTCTTGCTTCTATTGTCGTGCCTCCTAATGATCCATTAGAACAATATTTGCTAGACCATGAAAATGACATGTTTATGAATGAAAGAAGGGGGATAGATTAAGTATTCTTTACGCAAGGACCTATTTTGAAACACAACTTGCCTGTTGAAATCCTTGGGGATCCTCCTCCACCCAAGGGTGATCCCGTGTTTGAGCTTAAACAATTACCTCATACTTTGAAATATGCTTATCTTGGTGAAAATAAGATATATCCTGTTATTATTAGTGCTAACCTTTCAGAGCATGGAGAAAATAAATTATTGAAAACTCTGAAGAAGCACCGTGCTGCTATTGGATATACTCTTGATGATTTTAAGGGCATTAATCCCACTCTATGCCAACACAAAATAAAATTGGAGAAAGATGCCAAACCGGTTGTTGATCATCAACGGCGGTTAAATCCTAAGATGAAATAAGTGGTAAGAAATGAAATATTAAAGCTTCTAGAGGAAGGTATAATTTATCCTATTGCTGATAGTCAGTGGGTAATTCCCGTTCATTGTGTCCCTAAGTAGGGAGGTATTACTGTTGTTCCTAATGATAAGAATGAATTGATCCCACAAAGAATGTTACAGGTTATAGAATGGTAATTGATTTCCACAAATTAAATAAAGCTACTAGAAAGGATCATTACCCTCTACCTTTTATTGATAAAATGCTAGAAAGACTATCCAAACATACACATTTTTGCTTTATAGATGGTTGTCGGTGTCAAAACCGGCGGATCTCGGGTAGGGGGTCCCGATCTGTGCGTCTAAGGCTAATGGTAACAGGAGGCAAGGGACACGATGTTTTACCCAGGTACGGGCCCTCTCGATGGAGGTAAAACCCTAGTTCATGCTTGATTGATATTGATGATATGAGTGTTACAAGAGTTGATCTACCACGAGATCATAGAGGCTAAACCCTAGAAGCTAGCCTATGATGATTATGATTCTTCCTCTAAGGACTAAACCCTCTGGTTTATATAGATACCAGAGGGGGTTAGGGTTTACATGGAGTCGGTTACAAAGAAGGAAATATAATATCCGGATCACCAAGCTTGTCTTCCACGCAAAGGAGAGTCCCATCCGGACACGGGACGAAGTCTTGAGTCTTGTATCTTCACGGTCCAACGGTCCGGCCAAAGTATATAGTCCGGCTGTCCGGATACCCCCTAATCCAGGACTCCCTCAGTAGCCCCTAAACCAGGCTTCAATGACGATGAGTCCAGCGCGCAGTTCTGTCTTCGGCATTGCAAGGCGGGTTCCATCTCCGAATACTCCAAAGTAGATCGATGATTGTGTCTGACTTTGCGAGATAATTCCCGCACACCTCTGTAGACAGCATAGTACTTCATAAATCTGATCTGCTGGCAATTTTTGTACGGTGTGCTCTTACGCCGTGGTTTGGTCCAACACGAACCGGTTTTTTTGGCCTTCCTCGATACGCGGTGCGAGGCAGTTTTATTGGCACATCCTGCCAAAGCAGAGATCGTGCTCCCCTCCTCGCGGGATTTTCCATCAATACGGGAGCGTGCAACCCCATGACGCCTGTTGGTATGACTCCATGTTTTTAGGCAAGTCCCGAGCGGTTACGTTGAGGACGCTTGATATTCACCCCCTTTATAAAGGGGCCTAGGCCTATCCCTCTTTTCCACCACCCTTACGCCTTTCCGCATCTCGAGTTCTCACACCCGAAACCCAAGCTCAAGCACCCCGGATCCTCCACCATGTCTGATTCCAACCTTCAAGGCCGGTGGGTGGCCTCCTCGGTCACAGAGGAGGATATTGCGAAGCTTAGGGAGGTCGGATATCTGACCGCCGACATCAAGCACAGGCTTCCTGCTCCAGGGCAGGTCATCCATACTCCCGAGCCCAACAAGAGCGTCGTATTTGTTTCTCACTTCCTCCGCGACTTGGGTTTCACCCTTGATCCCTTTGTGAGAGGGCTCATGTTCTATTACGGGTTAGATTTTCACGATCTAGCTCCGGACGCTATCCTCCATATCTCGTCGTTCATCATTATGTGCGAAGCTTTTCTCCATGTCACTCCACACATCGGCTTATGGCTCAAGACCTTCAATGTGAAGCCGAAGATGACTGAGGGGCGATTCGCGGAGTGCGGAGGTGCTGTGATAAGCAGGAATGCCGGCGTCCCATGGCCAGAGGGCTCCTTCCCAGAGGTGTCCGATCTATGGCACCGGAGGTGGTTTTACATCACGGCTCGCAGAGGCACAAAGTGGATAGCTGCCCCCGACTTCCGTTCGGGCCCTCCTTCTCAACTGGCATCATGGACCAATATAGGACGGGATTGGGGATCTGCTAGTGATGTACCAACATTGCAGAGCCGTATCCGGGAGCTTCTTGAGAGGGACATTAGCCTCGTCAGCATAATTCAGGTAATGCTAATCCGACGGATGTTGCCGTGCAAACGCCGGCCTCTCCGGATGTGGGAGTTCAATCCGGAGGGTCCGCGGACTATTCTGCATTTCTTCGGCCTGACGCTCAAAGGGATGTGTAAATTATTCTTCGGACCACAAGTAAAGTGTACGGATACCACCGAGAATGCAGGCCTGAGCTGAATCGCCCAGATACCCAAGTAAGTAACCCAGAAACCTAACACTTCATCTATTTTTGTCATACTCATTATTCTGACAATCCTCCGTGGCCAGGAGTGGCTCAGCAAGGCGGAGAGAATCAGGTGTTCGGCACCACTTCCCGAAGGCTCGCCAAGTCCCGCTATAGCCAAGATGCTTGGCGGTGTGCTAAGTAAAGTGCCCTCAGGGAAAGACGAAGGGAAGAATAGAGAAGCAGAACTTCACACATTGCGCATCCAAACCGGGGGAATTGCTACCTCCCCAAAGGAGGATAGTCGGGGAGGGGAATCTAAGGCCTCCTCCCCTCGCGGGAAGAAGAGGGCCGCCTCCGAAGACTTGGAGACGGAGGTGCCCAGACAAGGGAAGAAAGCTTCAACAGGGGGCCCTGCCCCGAAGGGCGTCCTCACTGCGGCATGCCCGCCAACGGGCCAGCCCTCAGCCGAGCTGTAAGTCGATTGTAAATACGAAGGTACTACTTCCTCTTACAAGAACAACAACCAGGATCCATTCTTTGCAGTCCGGCTAGCAGCTCTTCTCGACAGAGTTCATCTTCGGGGGATCTCCTTCCGGAGATGATGGAGAGTGAGACCCCACCAACTTCTCCGCCTCATGAGGCGGGCGACCCCGAGGTGTCGTCACGGAGGAGTCCAGATCTGCCGAAGCCAGAAGCTAATACTTCGGCCTCCCTGAGCCCGGAGCGTTCAGCTCCCACGGGGGGCGATAAGAAGGGTCCGCCACAATTCGCGTCTGGCCAGACACACTAACGGGCCTTCTGGAGCAAGCTGATCTCTCGGAGGAGCACCGTTCATTAATGAGCATGGTGCTCGAGAAGATTTCATCCGCCACAAGCGGGTTGAATGAAGCCTTTACGAGCCTGCTCAGAAGCTTTGAGGTATGTAATGAAAAATACATAATTTTTGGCTATGACGCACGTGCTAGGTGTGCTCCATATGGATAGTAGCCCATGAGACTCTGGTTGTCCGCCCTAGGCGGCAAACGGAGGATCATATTGTGTAAGTAATGATCGCGCTGTATTTATGCGCAGGTGTCTAAGGATCCGGCAGCCGACCGGTCCGTTGAAGTTGCCGAACCAAGGAGGCAGATTGGAGCTATTGATGCTGATATCACACTGGTGAACGAGCGGCTTAACAAGTCACAAGGTATGTGCTCTGCTTTCCTTGTTATTTTTTGTAGGAAAAACTGAGAGGAGCATAATGCTAATGTTATATGTTTGGACTGCAGACGGTGCTGCTGCCGTGGAAGCCCTTAGGGCGGAACTTGCCCTGGACAAGGAACAGGCCGGAGCGAGCAATGTGGCTGCCCTAAAGGCGACCGAAGAGTTGAGAGCCAAACAGCCTGCTCGTCACCGGAGCAAAGATAAAATAGTCAAAATGGCTGTGGAGCTAGAAAATGCCGCCAATCGATATGAGTTTCTTGAAAAAGAAAATCAGGCAAATAAGGGTGACCTGAAGAAGGCCCTTGATGCGGCCAAGGAAACGCGTTCCAACATTAGGGTTGCGGGAGGAGCTTCGACAGGCCAGAGAAATCGCGGCTAGAAACCCCTATTTGTTGCAAATGAAGTTTTTAGATCCGAAGTACGCTCCTCTGGATCGACGCTGGAGTCCTGCAGACGCCTATGCGGATTTGGCGAAGAGTGCGGCTGATGCGGCCAAGTTTTTTGAGGATCAAAAAGATGATGAAGTGGAAAAGCTGTTCTGGTCGAAGTTCAGCGCTCCAACGCAAATTGCCTTTGAGTGAGAGGATGGCAGCTGTGGCCGAGCTCCACAGGCTGTCCGGTCTTGCAATGCCTGTAATAGACCATCTATGGCTGAAGGGGCCTAAGCCGGATAGTTATTTTGGTTTAGTGCAACAATTCCTTGGTGTCGTATCGCGGATCGATGCCATGAAGAGGTCGGCGTGCATAGAGAGTGCATGGATGGCTCTTGCCTGTGTTAAAGCATATTGAGCAGATATGGAGGCCACCGTCGTTGCGACCCAGAATCCGGCGGGGTGCCAGGATCCGGCCGAGCACATCTTGGAGCAGGTAGCAGAAGGTGCTCGCTTAATAAAGGCTCAGTGCTCGAAAAATGTCATGTTCGAGTGACAATTCGTGTCATTGTAAAGACAATGTTATTTTGATCATGGAGGCTATATTTATACTTTTCGCCCGAAAGTGTTGTTGTGCCTCTTGT
>NC_041391.1:526380131-526383118 GCF_002162155.2 Triticum dicoccoides | reverse complement strand
ATTTTTTAACCGTTTATCGGAATGAGGCGTATAATATACCGTTGAAAAGCTATGGATTAGACGCAACTTCGCTATGTTGAACACTTTTCGAGATTCCTCGCGGTTTAAGAGCAGTTTCAAAAACGGCGCGGCGGATGACGAGTGGCAGCGAGCGTATTTTCGTGATTTTTTCTAAACCGCTCATCGGAATATATATATATATACAGACGGTCTATTCTGCTAATATTAGCAGAATAACTATTCTATACACCACTTCTGCACTGCACGCTGAACGCAAGTGCACTGCATCTTCTTGACGACGAGCACTGCAATATAGACTAGTGAACTTCTCGTCGGAAAAAACTGCACGCGTTATTTTTTTGGTACTGTTTTTGCTCTAATTTTTTAACCGTTTATCGGAATGAGGCGTATAATATACCGTTGAAAAGCTATGGATTAGACGCAACTTCGCTATGTTGAACACTTTTCGAGATTCCTCGCGGTTTAAGAGCAGTTTCAAAAACGGCGCGGCGGATGACGAGTGGCAGCGAGCGTATTTTCGTGATTTTTTCTAAACCGCTCATCGGAATAAAGCAAATGATACGCCGTTGAAAAGATATCGTCAAGGCGCATCTTTTTCATATATATATATATTATGTTTTCTAATTCGTTACGGTTTAAGAGCAGTTTCAAATTTACTAAATCGCGGAATTACGTTTTTTTTTGAAATTTTTACAATTTTCGGTACTGTTTTCGCTCTAGTTTTTGAACCGTTTGTGGAAATGAGGCGTATAATACGTCGTTGGAAAGCTATGGACAAGGCGCAACTTTCATATGTACAAATGGTTTTGAGATTCCTTATGGTTTTTAGTTAATTTTGAAAATCGTGTGGCTGACTTGGAGAGGCAGCGGCTGTTTTTTCACGAAATTTTTACGAACGGCTGGTCGGAATAATTCAAATCATACGGCGTTGGAAAGATATCGACGAAACACAACTTTTTCACGTAGAACACTCTCTCTAATTCCTTACGATTTAAGAGTTGTTTTGAAATTACCGAAATGCGGACACTCTGTTTTTTTCGATGCCAAAATCGACGAGGGAACTGCATCAAATAGAAAAACGCACTGCACCAGACTGAAAACTGCACTGCAATGTCTACAAAGGCAGCTGTACTATTACAATTTTTGCTAACTTTTTGTTTGTAATTTCATCTAAATGTGAGGCCGAGTGTAGTGAACCACACACGATGATGAAGTGCACTGCAACTCCTGATGCATTTTACCTCCTTTTAGGCCTTCATAAAACACAGGGCGGGATGAGTGCAGCTCACTTCAGGAAAAATTGAAGTGCAACACAAAGTTGAAGTGAAGTACATACTTCTCGTTATGTCTTTCTCTATTTTTTGTTTTATAAAAACACATGTGAACTCCATAGTCAAGGCTAGTGTGCTGCATTAGACATGACTAATAAACTGCATCTAAGGAAATGAACTTTCGAAAAGCAAAACGTCAAAGTTTTGCCTTTGCGGGATGAGTGCAGTGCACTATTAATTTTCTTTTTTTTCTTCTCACTTTTTTATGAATGCATCCTGGTTGCTGAGACAAGGCAAGTGTACTGCATCAACAGTTTTATACACAGTGAACCTCAAAGCACTTCTTGCGCCCACGCACCGGATTGCAAGTGCACCACAATGAAACTGCATGAATACATTGCCCGAACTTCAACAAATTCATACATATAGACATGTATACTCCCATCACACAAGGAAGCGAGCACTGGACGTCTCCCAAAAGCTAATTGCACTTCAAGATTACAAACAAAACAAAACTGAACCACAACATTGCATCAAAAGACAAAGTTAATGCCATCTTGTCTCTATTTCTTGTACATCGCAATTTCCCACAGCCGGAAGGGTGAGCCGCCCATGAAACTGGCACAAAAATGGGAAGGAGTGCACTGCGGCAGGACCAGAGTGCACCACTGCCCCCACCGGAGTGCACTGCGACTCCGAACTCCATTCGAGCTGCTCACACCGGTGCAGTGCGTGTGTGCACACCGAAATGCACACGGGTGCAGAGGCATTCACTAAATCAACAGCAAAAATCTGAAAAACACAAAACAAAAGTGAACTCCAAGCCGTGGTGAGCTACTACTTGTCATGGATCTCATTTACGACAAAGGATGAAAGTGGTCAGGGGCGACGACCTTGTTGAAATTCAGAATAAAAAAATTGCACATCGGGGCTCTTCACACTGCAGCTAGCCCGCACCGTGCCCGGCCGCCACACTGGTGCAGGTCGTGCAGCTCAGGCGAGTCAGAGGACCGCGTCAGTGAACTGCACGGAGGCGTCGACTGCACGGCAACGCGCGGAACCGCATCCTGCGCGCAGGTGCACTGCAAGTCCGGGCTGGCTGGATTGCAAGGGGAGGAGTGACAGCTTGTACAGGGGCAGAAGGGGGGCCTGAGATCTGTTGATGCGGTGCCACGCAGGGGAGGACCTCGCCGGGACACCCGAGGAGTGGCCTGACGATGGACACACCTGGGAAGTGGGCTGCAGTGCAACGGTTTGTGCACTGCACCAGAAAGGACAGATCGGGGGTCGGAGATACTAGATCGGGGCGAGGTGGAGCAGCCCGGACGGGACGGCGCCGGGAGTTGGCTAGCCGAATCCGGTGTTTGCGCGTAACAGCGGAGGGGTTGTGGACTCTGGTGCTGCGCCCGCACGGAGTGGTTGAGGGCGGCCGGCCGAGGATCCAGGGGGGCCGCGAGTGAGCAGGGATTGGGGGGAGGCGCGTAGCAGGAGGAGCTGTTGCAGCCGCGGCTTGTATGTGTGTTCGCGAGTGGGTGGGTTGGGCGGCCAGGACCGGTGCGACGGCGGAGGGGCGGGCGGCCACCAGGGACCCGGGAAGAGGTTGCTACCAGGCCTGGTGCGAGAGGAAGGTGGCTAGCGGGCGGCGGATCTGGATCCAACCAGATCCATCGTAGTGTAGGCCGCCGGGGGGCGGGG
>NC_041391.1:526361939-526379757 GCF_002162155.2 Triticum dicoccoides | reverse complement strand
GTTGGTGCGGTGGTGTGGGGTGGGGAGTGGAGACGAAGAAGGTGGGTGGGTAGGAGATGTGGGGAGAGTGGAGGTGGCCGGGGGTTGACCTGCTTTTTTTTTCATTTTCGCATCGGTCGGATGGGTTAGGGTGTTAGCAGAATAAGGTTCGGGTGTGCATAATAAGGTCTTAAGGGGTGTTATCATAATAGACTCACCCTATATATATATATATATATATATATATATATATATATATATATGTGTGTATGTGTGTGTGCAATTCTAAAAGTTAGCAGTCGTTGGCTTCAGCCCCCACGCATATAATGCGGGGTTGTTCACGAAAATATGCGTAATCACACTTGATCCAACGTCTTCGTCCATTAAGGAGGTGATCGCACGTCGAACTAGGCAACCGGACTATATAGCTTTAACACTTTTACTTACCCATAGGAGTTTGACGGTGAGGCTACTATGTAGCCTCTTGTACCTTTGCGTGCATCCGAATCCGGACGCATGTGTACATGACCAGTAAGCGGTCCTTCGTTAATGCGGAGGAACCCTAAAGGTTCCGACGAGTCTTCGAGTGGTTGAACAGTCTCTCGCTATATCATGACAGTTAGTTTTCGGCTTTCTCTACTGAGGTGCTCATCCGGAATAACCAGGGAACAATAGCAGTAGTTCTCCTTTGGCCGCTTAGCCGATAAGAATGGAACATAAGGCAGCGAACCCAGGAGCCGGGCAAACCCAACATTTGACCAAAGACATGATTCGGAGCTGATGCATATAAGTCCAAACTCGTGACGCCGAACACTCCCGAAGGTATTCTGACTTTATAATGTAAACTGGGCTGAGTAACACCCCTTATTATGAACCCTGTATTCCCAGGTACGTGCATTAGTCTGTCGTGGTGAAATGCCAATAACGGCAGTATCCTCTGCGGGTGTAGTACCCATGGGATGTGTAAGCAACAAGAGACAATAAAGAAGGTTTACACATGGGCTTAATCTAAAGAGAAACCTTTGAGTGGGGCCCTGCTGCACGTCTGCGCCTTTGTCTCCGTTGTGCCGTGTCCTAGGAGGGTGTCACACGAATGGTGTCTGTAAAAAGAAAAACTCATGTAGAAGAGTATGACATAAGCGTGCGAAAATTTGGCTATCACTAATGGATAGTAAAAGTGTAAGACATTGGCCTGTTAATAAGGTTAGGCCGATAATTGGGCTTTATTAATTATCTATAGTCCCTGGTGTCCTCTATGGGATTACATGTGTGGCGCCTAGATCAGGTTGATCTGGGCTGCTGGACTCGTCTAACCGTGTCTGTGGTCTTAACGACCAATCATGCTTTCTGGTATTAGAGGCTGCTTAGAGTCTGGCTACTAGAGTCATCGCATATTCCTCCGCGCGTAAGGAACGCTCTGTACTTCCATTAACGGTGATGACGCTGCATGGACCGGGCATCTTGAGTTTAAGGTAGGCGTAGTGCGGTACTGCGTTGAAGCGGGCAAAGGCCGTTCTCCCGAGAAATGCGTGATAACCACTTTGGAGGGGGGCGATGGCGAGGAGTAGTTTTTCGCTTCTGAAGTTTCCTGGAGAGCCAAATATCACCTATAGTACGAGGAGCCCCTGCAGTGAGCTTCGACGCCTGGTATCACCCCTTTAAAGGTGGTGTTACTGTGGTTGATTCTGGATGGGTCTATCCCCATCCTGCGGACAGTGTCCTGGCATATTAGATTAAGACTACTGCCGCCATCCATGAGGACGTGAGTAAGATGGTATCCGTCGATTATTGGGTCGAGCACTAAGGCAGCTGATCCTCCGTGCCGAATACTAGTCGGGTAGTCCCTGATCGAAAGTGATCGGGTAAGCCGACCAGTGGTTAAGTTTGGGTGCAATAGGCTCTATAGCGCATGCGTCTCTCATCGGGCATTCGCGCCTTCTCGTGGATATGTGAGTCGCATGGATCATGTTTACTGTTTTTACCTCTGGTGGGAATTTTTTTTCTGTCCCCTAGTGTTCGGCTGTCGAGGCTCATCCCTGTCTTCAGTTGGTGTTTCCCTTCCCTTGTGTTCGGCATTTAATTTGTCGACCTGCTTGAAGACCCAGCATTCTCTGTGAGTGTGGTTCGTAGGTTTTTTGGGGGTGCCATGAATTTGGCACAGTCTGTCCAGGACTTTGTTTAGGCCGGACGGTCCCTCTTTGTTGCCTTTAAATGGCTTCTTTTGTTGACCGGATCGAGAGCCCCTGAATCCGGTGTTAACCGTTGTGTTGTCCGGACTTTCTTCCTTGTTTTGCCATTTCTTTTTATTGCGCTGTGGCTTCCCGTTGCCGTCCTTGATTTCGGATGTACTTGGGTCGCTGGTGCCTTTACGGGCCAACCAACTATCTTCACTTGCGCAAAAACGGGTCATAAGGCTTGTTAAGGCTGCCATTGCCCTTGGCTTTTCTTGGCCGAGGTGTCTGGCGAGCCATTCGTCCCGGATGCTGTGCTTGAAGGCCGCTAGGGCTTCGGCATCCGGACAATCGACAATTTGATTCTTCTTAGTGAGGAATCTGTTCCAAAGCTTGCGGGCGGACTGTCCAGGCTGTTGAATTATGTGACTTAAATCGTCCGCATCCGGAGGCCGGACATAGGTCCCTTGAAAATTGGCCCTGAAAGCATCCTCGAGTTCCTCCCAACTTCCAATTGAATTTTCGGGGAGGCTTTTCAACCAGTGTCGAGCTGGTACCTTCAACTTGAGGGGAAGATATTTGATGGCGTGGAGGTCGTCCCCACGAGCCATGTGGATATGTAGGATAAAATCCTCAATCCAGACCCCGGGGTCTGTCGTTCCATCGTATGCCTCTATGTTCACAGGTTTAAAACCCTGTAGAAATTCATGGTCCATCACCTCTTTGGTGAAGCACAGGGGGTGAGCAGCCCCTCTATATCTAGACGTGTTGTGGCATGTCGTCGGCTGTTGTTGTGTCCGGTGCTGATTTCGAGCTGGTATCCGATCGGTATGATCGTTTTGGTGACCATAATCCTGCGCTGGGGGTGTGTCCTTTAGATCCATAAATGGACCTAATCGCGCCAACCTTTTTATCCAGGAGCTCACGTAAATCGTGTGCAGCGTCGGTAGCCACTCTATTGTGGTTACAAAGTGGTTTGTCCAGCCTCCTGGCCATATTGTTTTTCGGTGGAACGTCCTCATTGAAAGTGCAACTATCCCTAGGTGGTTTTGGTAATTCCTAACAACATATAGCTCATTGGGCTAATACTATTCCAAGACAAATATTTAGGAAAGCTCAATGAATGGCATGGCATGGATGAGGAAAGTGGATCCCTCAAAATACTAAGGATAAAAGGATTGGCTGAAGCTCAAAAGCTCAAGACTCTACATTTTATATTTTAGTGATCCAAGATCACATTGAGTCTATAGGAAAAGCCAATACTATCAAGGAGGGATGAGGTGTTGCTTAATGAGTTTCTTGCTCCACGGTGCTTAGTGATATGCTCCAAAAACCCTCAACTACTTTCTCATATCCACATATGACCGAAACCAAAAGTCAAACTCGGCCCCACCGATTCTTTCTACCCGGAGCCACCGAGTTCAGATGTCATAGCCACTACCACAAACCCTAGGCAAATCGGTCTCACCGATAGGGATCTCGGTCTCACCAAGATGGGATTGTAATCTCTCTGTTTCCCTTCGTAACGTTTCGGTCTAACCGAAGTGAGCGATCGGTCCCACCGAGATTGCAATGTAAACTCTCTGTTTCCTTTTCATAACATTTCGGCCAACTGAAATGAGCGAACCGGTCCCACCGAGTTTACCTAACCAACTCTCTGGTTAGCTTATTACCAAAATCGGTCTCACCGAGTTTGTGTAATCGGTCTCACCGAGATTACGTTATGCCCTAACCCTATGCATATCGGTCCTACCGAGTTGCATGTCGGTCCCACCGAAAACCCTAACGATCACTAGGTTTACTAAATCGGTCCGACCGAGTTTGTTGATTCGGTCCCACCGAGATTGGTAAATTGTGTGTAACGGTTAGATTTTGTGTGGAGGCTATATATACCCCTCCACCTCCTCTTCATTCGTGGAGAGAGCCATCAGAACAAACCTACACTTCCAACTTACCATTTCTAAGAGAGAACCACCTACTCATGTGTTGAGGCCAAGATATTCCATTCCTACCATATGAATCTTGATCTCTAGCCTTCCCCAAGTTGCTTTCCACTCAAATCTTCTTTCCACCAAATCCAAATCCTGTGAGAGAGAGTTGAGTGTTGGGGAGACTATCATTTGAAGCACAAGAGCAAGGAGTTCATCATCAACGCACCATTTGTTACTTCTTGGAGAGTGGTGTCTCCTAGATTGGCTAGGTGTCACTTGGGAGCCTCCGACAAGATTGTGGAGTTGAACCAAGGAGTTTGTAAGGGCAAGGAGATCGCCTACTTCGTGAAGATCTACCGCTAGTGAGGCAAGTCCTTCGTGGGCGACGACCATGGTGGGATAGACAAGGTTGTTTCTTCGTGGACCCTTCGTGGGTGGAGCCCTCCGTGGACTCGTGTAGCCGTTACCCTTCGTGGGTTGAAGTCTCCATCAACATGGATGTACGATAGCACCACCTATCAGAACCACGACAAAAACATCCGTGTCTCCAATTGCGTTTGAATCCTCCAAACCCTTCCCCTTTACATTCTTGCAAGTTGCATGCTTTACTTTCCGCTGCTCATATACTCTTTGCATGCTTGCTTGAATTATGTGAAGATTGCTTGACTTGTGCTAAGATAGCTAAAATTTGACAAAGACTAAAATTGGGAAAAGGTTAAGATTTTAATTGGTCAAGTAGTCTAATCACCCCCCCTCTAGACATACTTCAAGATCCTACAAGTGGTATTAGAGCTTTGGTCTCCATTTGCTTTGATTTCCATAGCTTTTGGTGGTCATAGCCTTGGTTTCACAACCTAGGAGAGTATGGCGTCTAGCGAGGGAAATTATCACCGTAGAGGTCCTTACTTTGATGGTACTAATTTTGCTAGTTGGAAGCATAAGATGAAAATGCATATTCTCGGACATAGCCCCGCCGTTTGGGCTATTGTGTGTATTGGCTTGCAAGGTGAATTCTTTGATGGGAGAGAACCGAACTGTGAAGCTAGCGCAGATGAGTTGAAGATGCTGCAATACAATGCTCAAGCTTATGATATCCTCTTCAACGGATTGTGCCCCGAAGAATTCAGAAAAATCAGCCGTCTTGAGAATGCAAAGGAAATTTGGGATACTTTGATTGATATGCACGAAGGTACCGACTCCGTCAAGGAATCGAAATTGGATATGCTCCAAAGTCAACTTGACAAGTTCAAAATGAAGGATGGTGAAGGTGTCGCTGAAATGTAATCTAGGCTTGCTCTTATCACAAATGAGATTGCAGGCTTAGGAAGTGAAGAGATGACCGACATATTCATCATCAAGAAGATCCTAAGAGCATTGGATGGAAAATATGATACCGTGTGCACATTGATCCAAATGATGCCAAATTACAAGAATCTCAAGCCAATGGAAGTCATTGGAAGAATTCTTGCTCATGAGATGTCACTCAAGGATAAGGAGGAACTTCACAACAAGTTAAGCGGTGCTTACAAAGCCTCATGTGAAGCTCCTACATCATCAAGTGAGAAACAAACCTTCAATGAAGAATTGAGCTTAATGGTGAAGAACTTCAACAAATTCTACAAGAGTAGAAGCAAAGAGAGAAGCTCTAAGTCAAGGTCCTACAATGACAAAAGATCTTCCAGTTGAGAGTGCAATTGCTACAATTGTGGGAGACCCGTACACTATTCCAATGAGTGTACGACACCCTACAAAAGAAGAGAAGATTCTCCCAAGAGAAGAAGTAGAAGAGAAGAATCACCGCCAAGAGAGAGAAGGAGTAGAGATGATCGTTATGAACGAAGAACATCCCGGAGACGCAAGGATTCAGAAAGGAAGGACAAGTCATCAAGGATCTACACAAAACGAAGATATCAAGCTCATGTTGGTGAATGGGTATCCGGTTCTGTCGTGGAATTGTCACGGCAGATGTCCTTAGTTGTCAGTGTACTAGAGTAGGGGTACCCTAGTATCCCGAACTTGTGCACGGGCAGTTGCAGCACCCCGCGGCAAGGCTTGCCAGGTGATCGCCAAGGTCCTCCGTGGTTCCTTTGGAGCCATTCAAGAACAAAGTATTCAAGCCAGGGAGACAAGGCCCCGGCAAGAGGAGCTTGCCGGGAAGGCCAACCAAGGCATATCAAGGAACTTGCCGCGACGCGCCACGCGTCCCGGCAAGGCCCGGTGAGCGACAAGCTTCCGGACGCGACAAGACAACAGCCGCGGCAAGGCGCTTGCCGCGGCAAACTACCACTCTGTACCCGCGCTCCAGCACATCCACCCACGTATCGCCCTGGGGCCTTTCCAGGCGCGCGTGGAAAGAGGATGTGCAGCCAGCGGTGCGCGGTGGCAAGCGACGCTGACAAGAATTGCCATCGTGGCAAGCGGTGGCGCCCCTGACGGTCCCTTTCTGTACTATTTGGGCGACGCAGACGGGCATTTAATGCTTTTGTCCCCTGCCGTCAGGGTTAGGTATGATACACTGTATAGGTGGTTGTACCAACCGCAACTCCTTTTCCATTTTTGCCCTTGTCTACGTTGCCACCTGTCGGAGACCCCTTGAGCATATAAAAGGAGGCCCATGCGCAACATAGAGAAGGGTTCGAAGCCAGAAAACACTCACGCTCGGTCTCGTTAGCAGCTCGTGTGTACTGTAGCACTCAGCGCTCCCGAGCAAGAACTCAATACAATCAGACAAGCAGCAGTAGGAGTATTATCTCTCCGGAGAGCTCCGAAGCTGGGTAAACTGCTCGTGTGCTTCGCCTCGATCCGCTCTTCGTGCGATCTCCGCCCCCCGCCGAACCGAAAGGGGCTCGGTCCGCCGGTCCCCATAGGTGTTCATGGATCAGCTTCCCCGACATCTTTGGCGCGCTAGGTAGGGGGCGTCGAGGTTGTGTGAACCTGATCCGGCGTTCACACGAGCTAGATCTTCATCTTCTTCATCGACATGCCACCGAAGAAGAAGACTTCGGCAGCAGCTGTTCCGTCCACGTCGATCCCACCACCACCGGAGCAAACGAGTGGTGGGGTAGACGCCGGCGGAAGAACGGACATCGACGAGGGAGCTCACGGTGCTGCCAGGTCCAAGGACAAGGCTGTGCAGACCTCGGCGTTCGTACATGCACCGCGCCCATCTCAGGAGGCGCAGGACCGACAGCGTCATGGTACTCGCAGTGCCATATGTTTGTTGGGCCAAGATCGAGCTGGTGGATCTCGGGGTGCTCAAGACCAGCATGCACGCCAACATGCTGGCACGAGCGAGACACGGTCGCCTGGACGGGATACTGCTCCTTCTAACATAGTTAGAAGTCCGAGCATATCCCGCTCCTCGCACCGTTCGCCACTGCCACCCACCACTCCAGCAGAAGCTTTGGCGCGAGCTCAACTGCTCCTGGATTACCCTCCAACGGCAGACAAGATCAATGAATGGAGGGCCACCATTCAGAGTCTCATCGGCTTCGCCAACGGCGACACTCTGCGGCAGCCGAGTGCATCGCTACCGCGGCAGGACTGCCAGGCACGAGCCGGTGGCGACGAAACCGGTGGGGGTGCAACCACCATGCACTCTCCACCCCGAAGGCCAAGATCGCCGACTCGCCGGATCCACCTCGACAATGACTCCACCACATTATTGGATCCACGAGCTCGTCGCGATCAGCGCCAAGTTCTTCACGAACGACAGCAAGAAGACGCTCGTACTCGCATCGAGCGCCGAAGAGAAGCGCGACGTCAATCAGACCAGCGCGCTGGGCCCTCTGTCGACATGCATGCGCCAAGGGAAGCAGGCGACTTGCCGTACGCGGTAGGTTGCCCTGCGTTCACTCGTGAGCTACGACAAGTCCAGTGGCCCAGCACGAAGAATTTCAAGCCAGACGTACCAGAGAAGTACGACGGCAAGTTGCATCCGTCAGAGTTCCTCAGCATCTACACCATCGCGGTGCAAGCTGCCGGGGGGCGGGACGACAAGATCCTGGCCAACTACTTCCCGCTGGTGCCCAAGCCCAATGTCAGATCCTGGCTCATGCACTTGCCGGACAACTCCATATCCTCCTGGGCAGACCTATGCCATCAGTTTGTCGGCGCCTTTACAGGCGGCCACAAGCCTCATGGCCAAGAGAGCGACCTTCATCTGCTCGCCCAGAAGGAAGGAGAGCCCCTGCGCAAGTACATTCAGAGATTCAGCCGCGTACAACACAACATCCCAGATGTCCACCCTGTCGTGGTAATCAGTGCGTTCCATCAGAACGTGCGAAACCGCAGGATGCGGGAGGAGATGGCGATGTGCAAGATCAGAGACGTCAGTGAGCTATATGCCCTGGCCGACAAGTGTGCATGTGCTGAGGAAGGAAGGAAACTCCCCGGAGAGAATACAGGAGCAGGAGGATCTGATAGTGAGGAGACTGCCCCGGCAAAGAGAAACCGGCGGCGGAACAACAGGAAGAAGAAAGGCAGAGATGTGCTAGTCGTTGAGCAGTCCGGCAACGGAGGTGGCGCCAAGAAAGCAAAAGCTGGTAGCTCCGGCAAGGAGATTGCCGCAGGCACCAACTACCAGGCTGTGGCAGTCGCTGACAAGCAGGACGGCACCAACAAGCAGTACTACAAGATCCACCGCACCAAGGGCCATGACCTCCAGAGCTGCAAGAAGGTCGAGCAGCTTGTCGAGCAGCAACAGGCTGAATATGAGCGACGCGACAAGGAGAAAGCCCAGGAAGGTGCTGGAGGAGCCAGCAAGAAATGCCCCGGCCGAGGAGGACGCCCCGGCAAGGCCAAGCAGCGGCAAGGAGACAGACCTCCCCGCGGCCGCGACAAGGATGAAGATGACGACGACAATGAAGATATGGATGATGACGAGACCGATGAGCAGGAGTTCCAGAAAGCCACATAGGTCCTGTGCATTGACGGTGGTGCTTCTCTGCATACTTCACACCGCCAGCTCAAGCAGTGGGTGCGGGAAGTCAATGCGGCAGAACCACCCATCGAGTCACGCAAGCCTCTGAAATGGTCCAGCACGCCTATCATCTTTGATATTGAGGACCACCCTGATCGCATAACTGCGGTCGGGTGCTTGCCGATGTTGGTTTCACCAACTATCCGCAACCTTAAGGTCACTAAGATGCTAGTTGACGGCGGGGCCGGCTTGAACCTGATCTCCTCCGCGGTACTCCAGAAACTCCAGATACCTGACGGCGAGCTCGAAGAGACCGGCACATTCCAAGGAATCAATCCGGGAAGGAGCAAGCCGAAGGGAAAGATCACGTTGCCGGTAACATTTGGCAGCGAGTTGAACTTCAGGACTGAGAGGGTCACTTTTGACGTTGCTGACTTTCCATTGCCTTACAATGGGATACTCGGCCGTCCAGCACTCGCCAAGTTCATGGCAGCCTCTCACTATGCATACAACATGCTGAAGATGCCAGGCCCGATAAGTGTCATCTCTGTCCCTGGCGACAAGAAAGATGCTCTTATCTGCGCCGACAAGACCTACCAGGAAGCAGCAGCCACAATAGATCGCAAGTCACTTGCCGTTGAAGCTCCCGGGGCGAAGAAGAAGACCAAGTCCGGCAAGAGTTCTGATGCCCACTCCGGCAAGCGCACCTCTTCGGAGTGCTGCGCTACCGTCGAGGACGCACCATCGAGCTCCACTGGCAAGTGTAGGAAGACAATAGCAGCTCCACCAGAAACCAAGAAGGTGTCCGCCAAGGAGGATGGCACTGGTGGTACCTTCACCATCAGTGCCACTCTCGACCCTAAATAGGAAAGCACGCTCGTTGCTTTCCTGCGGGCGAACGTCGACGTATTTGCGTGGCAACCGTCTGACATCCTTCGGTGTTCCCAGGAAAGTAATCGAGCACCATCTTGCCGTCTGTCCTCATGCGCGGCCCGTCAAGCAGAAAGTCAGGAAACAGGCAGTGGAGCGCCAAGAATTCATTGCAGAAGAAATCAAGAAATTGGAAGCAGCAGGCCTTGTCAGAGGAGTGCTCCATCCTACGTGGTTGGCCAATCCTGTAGTCGTGCGCAAGGCAAACGGGAAATGGAGGATCTGTATCGACTTTACCGATGTCAATAAAGCTTGTCCCAAAGACCCATTTCCCTTGCCGCGCATCGACCAGATTGTTTACTCCACGGCCGGATGTGACTTGCTTTCATTTCTTGATGCATACTCAGGATACCATCAGATCTTCATGGCAGAAGAGGATGAGGAGAAGACCGCATTCATCACCCCATGTGGCACATACTGTTTCGTACGGATGCCTTTCGGTTTAAAGAATGCTGGTTCAACATTTGCAAGGATAGTCCATGACGCTTTTGAGCCGCAAATACACAGAAATGTGGAAGCCTACATGGATGATATAGTGGTCAAGAGCAAGGACAAGGCGACTCTGATTCAAGATTTAGACGAAACCTTTGCAAATCTG
Source organism: Triticum dicoccoides (assembly GCF_002162155.2). Lineage (NCBI taxonomy): Eukaryota > Viridiplantae > Streptophyta > Magnoliopsida > Poales > Poaceae > Triticum > Triticum dicoccoides. The sequence continues at coordinate 526,369,227 of NC_041391.1, read as the reverse complement.
CGCAAGATCAACCTCAAGCTTAACCCCGAGAAGTGTGTGTTTGGAGTCCCTTCCGGCAAGCTTCTCGGGTTCTTCGTGTCTCAACGGGGAATTGAAGCCAATCCCGACAAGATCAAGGCCATTGAGCAGATTGAAGCACCAAAGCGCGTCAAGGATGTACGAAGACTTGCCGGTTGCGTACTTGCTCTTAGCAGGTTTATCTCTAGATCTGCTGAGCGCGCCCTGCCGTTTTTCAAAATATTGAAAAAGGCAGGTCCAATGAAATGGACTCCGGAAGCGGAAGCTGCGCAGCAGGACTTGAAGAGATACCTGTCCTCTACTCCAACACTTGTCGCACCTAAGCCACAAGAGAAGTTGCTGCTATATATAGCGGCAACCAATCAAGTGGTTAGTGCTGCGTTAGTGGCAGAAAGGGAGGCGGATGATGATCCAGCAACCACGGCAGATGCATCCAGCGACAAGCAGAGGACTTCACCGGCAAGCTCGGGTCCCGACAAAGATGGATCTGCGCAGGCGAGTGAGAAAATGCAGAAAAGAATGGTGCAGCGCCCAGTTTACTTTGTCAGTTCCCTTCTGCAAGGGGCCAGGTCAAGGTACACTGGTGTGCAGAAATTGCTTTTTGGCCTTCTCATGGCCTCGAGAAAGCTGCGCCATTACTTCCAAGCACATGAGATCACAGTCGTCACTCGTTTTCCGCTGAAGAGGATATTGCAAAATCCAGAAGCGACAGGCAGGATTGTCGAGTGGGCACTGGAACTGTCAAGCTTTGGCCTCAAGTTTGAGAGCACTTCAACTATCCAAAGCAGAGCATTGGCAGAGTTCATAGCAGAATGGACGCCAACACAAGATGAAGAAATTCCAGAAATGAGCATCCCGTCAAGGAAGCAAGCAAAGAGTGGCTGATGTACTTTGATGGTGCCTTCTCGCTGCAAGGCGCTGGTGCGGGCGTGCTACTTGTTGCACCCACCGGAGAGCACCTCAAGTACGTAGTCCAGATCCACTTTCCCAAGGAGCAAGCAATGGACAATACCGCAGAGTATGAAGGTTTGCTTGCCGGCCTCAGGATCGCAGCAGACCTTGGGATCAAAAAGCTCATTGTCAGGGGTGACTCACAGCTTGTCGTCCGCCAAGTGAACAAGAATTATCAGAGTACGTTGATGGAAGCTTACATTGATGAAGTGAGAAAGCTAGAAGAGCACTTTGACGGCCTACAGATGGAGCATATCCCAAGAGCTCAGAACGACATTGCCGATGGCCTGTCGAAGTGCGCCGCACTTAAGTTACCTGTGGAACCAGGGATCTTTGTGCTCAAGCTGACTCAACCGTCTGTAGCGCCATCAACTGGACAGAGCAAGAAGAGGAAGTTGATATCTGGTGACTATTTTCCAGCAGAGCTCCCCGAAGCCGCCGCCAAGAAGGTCCTCAAGATCAACACGAAGGGTGCTGAGGAGCAGTCTGCTCCGGCAAGCCCTAGGGTTTGTTCCGTTGAAGCAGACGCTCTCGACAAGTTTTGCTCCAGCAAGCTTGCTGGGGAACGTCAAGCTCCGGCTGAACCGCAGGTTCTCGCCGTAGAAGCGGACGTCCCCACAGCAGCAGATGTGCCTTTAGTCCATGTTGTCGAGCCGCAAGCTCCAGCATGGGCACAGCAGATTGTCCGTTTTCTTCAGACAGGAGAACTTCCCAAAGAGCAAGAAGAAGCGGAAAGAGTAGCCCGGCAGTCAAGTATGTACCAGTTTGTCGACAACACACTGCACAGAAGAAGACTCAACAGTGTGAAATTGAAGTGTATTCACCGGGAAGACGGGCAAAAGCTGTTGGCAGAGATACATGGAGGCATATGTGGTCACCACATTGGCGCAAGAGCACTTGCCGGGAAAGCGTTCCGGCAAGGTTTCTTTTGGCCGACAGCCCTCCAGGATGCAACTGCACAAGTAACCAAGTGTGAAGCGTGCCAGTTCCATTCCAAGCAGATACACCAGCCAGCTCAAGCTCTCCAGACAATCCCTTTATCCTGGCCATTTTCGGTCTGGGGGCTCGACATCCTCGGCCCCTTTCCCCGAGCTGTCGGGGGCTTTGAGTACTTGTACGTTGCAATCGACAAGTTCACAAAGTGGCCGGAAGTGGAAGCAGTGAGGAAGGTGACAGCACAGTCAGCAGTCAAGTTCTTCAGGTCGATTGTTTGCCGCTTCGGGATCCCTAACAGGATCATCACCGACAATGGCACACAATTCACGAGCCGCACCTTCATGCAGTACGTCCAAGACCTTGGCGTGAAGGTCTGATTCGCTTCTGTTGCTCATCCGAGAAGTAACGGTAAAGCGGAGAGGGCGAATGCTGAAGTGCTGCGCGGGCTCAAGACCAGGACTTTCGACAGGCTGCACAAGTGCGGAAAGAACTGGATTGAGGAGCTGCCGGTGGTTCTTTGGTCGATCAGAACGACACCAAATCGAGCCACTGGCCAAACACCTTTCGCTCTAGTCTATGGAGCAGAGGCAGTTCTCCCCACGGAACTCGTATACGGGTCACCTTGAGTGCTCGCTTATGATGATCTTGAGCAAGAGCAGTTGCGACAAGATGACGCGCTGCTCCTTGAGGAAGACCGTCTTCAGGCTGCTGTACGAGCTGCTCGATACCAGCAAGCTTTGCGCCGCTACCATAGCCGCAAAGTTAATGCCAAAAGTCTCAAGGAAGGCGACCTTGTTCTTCGGCGCGTTCAGTCCGCCAAGAATTTCAACAAGTTGACGCCGAAGTGGGAAGGCCCTTACCGGGTGAAACGAGTCGCTAGGCCTGGCGCTGTCCGCCTTGAGACCGAAGATGGCATTCCGGTGAGCAACTCCTGGAACATTGAGCATCTTCGTAAGTTTTACCCATAAGGCGCGGTTGCCGGAACCTGTTCCGGCAACCACCTTTTGTACAAGTCTTGCCGATGTTGCATGTAATCCTTTGTACGAAGCCGGGCGCAGAACCCGTGCATAAGTAAAGCTCATGTGCCCCACACATCTTGTCAATTTCATGCTTTCTACTATTTTTTGGCATGCATTATCTGACACTTTGTGCAGCGCCTACCCCCGGTAAGCAATAACGAGCCGTAAGGCTCCACATCTTTATTTTCTCTTCTTTCTTTTTCTCAAAAAGGAAAGGAAGGTTCCCTCGCCCACAAGTTTGCCGGGGGGAAAGGAGAGGATAATGGTGTGGACCAGGCATCGTTCAAGGAAGTTTCGCCTTACCAGAAAGCAAGCGACAGAAAAGCTAAGTTGCCAAAGTTTGAGCAATCAGTTTTAATTTTTTAAGTTATCTTCCTCGAACGACCGTACTTTGTATGGAAAACCTGTGCGCGGAGGAACCAACTCGTAGCTAGTTGCGCCCTTACTTTGTTTTGAGTCCGCTCAACAACTTAAGTGAGCTGCGACTAGTTGCGACAAGGTTTCTTGTCGGTAGCGGCACCGCCAGCAGGCTGCTGACGTCCCGCACTCAGCGCTCGCGGCTAAGGAGCCTGCGCCGACAAGTTCCCTAAAAGCATAGGGCAAAAACATACAAAGGAAGGAATCAAGTAAAGGAAATAACACAACAATCTCTACCCAAAATAGAGTTATATTACAAGATAGCTTGTCGCAGCTCTAACAGATTGTTCTTATAACATGACCAGCAGCGACAAGAAAAAGAGAAAACGAGCGGCCTAGTCTACGCGATCGCCCTCAACCCTCTTGATCCCGCTCGCCTTGTCCACAATGGGTGCGACAAGGGTCTTGAGCGCCTCCAGATCAGCATCCGGCGGCAAGGACCTGAGGATGTTGGTGAGGTTGAGGCCTGGGTTGCGGAAGGCCACCTTCACCAGCACCTTTTGAAGAGCTCCCGCGCAGATCTTGCGCGACTCGTCAGCCAGCTGCTTTGGGATCTTCTCCCGGAGTCGCTGGAGGGCCATCGCCACGCCTTTGAAGAACAAGCTGAGCTTGGCGCTGGGTTGGAGGTGCTCATCGGAGGAATACCCGAGATCCTCCATCCCCAGCTGCGCCAGCTCCCCGTCGATGGCTGTGGCAACATTCACGAGACCCTCGGTCCAGTGCTCCACAGTCTCCCTAAAAGCATTCTAGGCGGCAGCAGCACTCGCCAGCAGCGCCTCGTCGGCCTTGATCTTCTCCTTCAAGGCCACCTCCTTCTCCCTGGCGCCGTCCAGCGTCTTGGTCAAAGTGGCCAGCTTCAACTCAAGATCTGCGTTGGAGTCCTTGGCGGCGCTAAGCTCTTTGCTCCTCTCAGCGAGACGACCCTGCAGCTCGCCATGAGCGGCGACGTCCTTCTCACGCTCACACTTGAGCACGGCAAGCTCCTCGCCGCTCTCCTTGAGATCGGCTTCCAGCTGCGCTATCATCGTCTCCAGCTCCTTCTTGGCGGCCTCGGCAGCTACGGCAGCATCCTCTGCTTCCTTGAGAGCCCCGCCAATTGCTTGCTCCTGCGCGGAAAGCTCCTCCTCGTGGCTATCAAGGTTGACCTTGCGCTGTGCCAACTTGCCTTCCTACGCAGATAGCTTTTCGGCAACAAGCCGCTGTTGCTCTTCAACTTCAGCCTTCTCGAGGAGGAAGGCTTTCCGCTCCTCGGCGACTTGCTCCCGCTCCTCTGCCAGGGATCGGAGAGCTTCCTGCCTGAGACCCCGGAGCTCGTCCACGCGCTTCTCGATGTCCACTCCCGCCTTCGCGACAAGCGCTTCTCGGGATTCCAGCTTGGCCTGTTGGGCGCGGTAAAGCGACAACAGCTTCTACAGCAGCCGCTCCTCCTCAGGCTCGTCATTGCTGCTGCTTGGCGCATCGACCAGCGTCAGCCCAGCGGAGGCGAGCACCTCTCCATCCAAGATTTCTCCTTCGACCGGCGCCCTGGAGCTTGACGCCCAGGGGAGCTTGATGAAGATGCCGTCGCCGGCCTTCAAATAGGCGTCGGGCTGGGGCTCTTTGGAGCCTGGCGCTGCAGCAGCGGCGGAGGGATCGACGGCCGGCGTAGCGCCTGACACTCCTGCGGCCTCGGGGCCGTCAGTGCGATCGCCGGATCCCTCGCCAGCTTCTGCGGCGGCAGCTTTGGCGGCCTCTTCGCCGGCGGGATCATCAGCGCCGACTTCTCCTTCGGTGGCAATGGCGTCGTCGGTATTGCTGTACGCGTTCTCCTCGCCGGCGACCTCGGTTTCCATCGGCTCCGTGGCAGATGGATCTGACGAACGAAAAAAGGAGAAGAGTCAAGCAAATATCCAAAAAGAAAATCAGAAGAAGAAGAACCCAAGGGAAGTTTTTGAGCAAGAGGATTACCTGTACTAGGATCTGCAGTCGTGGTCTCAACCACCGGAGGGTCACTGGTGCCGTCCCTTGCCGGAGAACGCTCCCTTGCTGGGGAATCCTCCCTTGGCGGTGTAGTCGAAGCAGATGGCATTTCGGGAGCGGCTTCCGGGCACTCCTGGTGAGGCTGCTCTGCTCCTACACAAACCAACAGTTAGATATCAGCAAAGAAAGAGCACCCATGCGCGCCTGACAGCAGGAAGTAAACTATATACTTACGCCGGGGGCTGCGCTGGGGGCTGCTTTGGGGAAAAGTTGCCGGGTCCGGCAAGGTGGTCTTGGACACGCCCCCTGCTGTTGCGGTGGGTTCATCCTCAATGACAATCACCGGAACCTTGGCTCTCTTCGCCGCTCTCTGGGCCAGAGTCCTGAAAAGGAATGGGTTCGGAGTAAAGCAAATCAGATACAAGACAAAGCAGCAAGAATTGAAGAACTACAAGTACAGCAAAGAATCTTACTCTTCTTCTTCCTTGTCGGAGCTGAGCGCGGAGAGATCGAAGTCCGGCTCACCTCCGGTGCAACGAGGCGGAGGAGTAGGTTCCCTTGTCCGCTTGGCAGGAGCAGTAGCAGTGGACCGGGAAGACCGCGCTCCAGTTGCCGCAGCGGCGTGAGGCGTTCCCGCGGCAACAGTGCTTGCCGCTGTAGAGCGTGTCGCGCGGCACGACGGCTGTTGACTCGTCTGCCGCCCCCGCTACGTCCACGGCCTTGCGGAGACGCCTTCTTGGCAGAGCTGGGGGCTCCGCTTGCGGCGAGCTGTCTGAAGGTTCGGGCCCGACAAGCTCTCCCTCGCCGGGCTCGCTCGACTCAGCTTCAGGCCCAACAAGCTCTCCCTCGCCGGCAAGCTCCTCTCGCTCGGCAAGGCTTGCCGCCTCTGCTGCCTCTGCCTCCTCCACGGTGAAACCAAACTCGCCCGCGGCAGCTGCTCCCGCCGCCTCTTCCAGCCTAGTGGCGATGCGCCGCATCTCCGCATCGGTTGTGTCGCGAGTAAGGCTCTTCTATTCATCCGAGCGGACCGGCACTTCTACCAAGCCGTCGAAGAAATCCCGCACGACGTCGTCTGCAGGCTCTTGCCAGGTTGGGACAATTCCATGCGAATCGCACAGCGGCATCATTGCACGGATGCGGTCGAGCGAGGAGTTGTTGCACAGCGGAATGACACCCCTCGGCAACATAAACGCTTCGGGATGCTGGGGATCGCGCTTGAACAGCTCCAGGATCATCGCGTCCAGTTCCAGGATAGTGAAGTTGAAGTTGAGGCCCGAGCGCAGCCTCATGATATCCGCCGAGTTTTGGAACTCCTAGGCGGGTCTCCTCCTCTCTTGCAGGGGGGTGATGCGGCGGCGAAGAAAATCTGCGCCAAGGGCGCCTACGGTGAGCCCGCAAGCCTGAGGCATAGGATCCGGGTGACGGCAATCTTCAGCCTATCGTCTTCCGGGGCCACGTTGCTCCAATCGTTGCCGCGCGCTATTGGGGCTTGGCGTTGGGCGGTAAATGGCTGCGGGTTCTCCTCGACAATCAAGCACCATTCTGCTCTCCATTCCTCCCACTTGCTGTGGAGCTCTCCCTCCAGATAAGCTTCCTTCTTGCCAGCTCTCGAGATCCAGGCGATTCCGCCAGATAAAGGCTCTCCTCTCTCAACTCGGGGCATAAAGAAGTGGCGGAAAAGAGCTACATTTGGATGGACTCCGACAAAGTTTTCGCAGAGATGTGCGAAAACTGCCATGGTCAGAACGGCATTGGGGGTGAAGTCAAGGAGGCGGAACCCGTAGGTGTTCATGATATCGCAGAAAAATTCAGAGAAAGGCGGGCAGAGCCCGCAGTAGAAGAACAGCGCGAAGAAAGGGTATCCATTCGGAGCCAGTTCCGAAGCGACAGCTGGGAGTACCTTCGTACGCGGATGCGCTCGCGTCTCCGTCGACCAGAAGAGGTAGTAGTACTCCCTCAGCTCCTTCGCGGCGAGCTGGGGGGGGGGG